>NC_086447.1:917188416-917450916 GCF_028390025.1 Pseudophryne corroboree | reverse complement strand
TATGTGTGATGCCAATTATGTTTAATTTACAGTATAAGAACGTTGTCTATGTGTGAGAGGGTGAATGCAATTGAAATGCAAGTTACATTTACATTTGTGAAAGAGACAGGAAGATGATAATCAGATTGTGTTTGGGATAGCACACTGGTTTGGTTATATATGAAGAGGAGCAGGAATGTGCGTTATCTAATTCTTAACTTTTGAAATGTAAACTTGTATTTCTTTATATTTTCTGCGATAACCTGATTGGTTGGAGAAGACAGGGAGGGCTTACCCCCCTGTGGTACTGTGTGTAGAACTGAGATAAAAAGGAGACCTGCGTGCCTCCAGTTTGGTGTATTATTCCATCTTATTCTGCTGAAAACATCTGATTGCATGCTGTTGCCCCTAGCAATAGGGAGGAGCCTTTTTAAAGGTTATTTGAGCAATAAACATCTTTGCCTCAAGAAGACTGCTTCATCTTGTGACCTACAGGGTTAGGCCAAACCTAGCCCCGTTCTCCGGCTGTCCAGGGAAGCACCTGACGTCTCCAAGCTCCGCCTTCCGCCAGCTACCGGTAGAGGCCTAGCAAGTGGCTAGTGGGGATTCGTCAGCACCACACAGCTGTGGTAAGGCAGTGCGTCGGCACATACAGAGCAGAACCGTGGTTCCAAACGCCACGGCAGGTTAGGAGTTTGGTGGTGGCAGCAAAACCCGCCCACAACGCAGTGGGTGGAGTCAGTAACAGGCGGTTACTGACGGTAAGCGGGAATCCCCTATGTGGTCAGGCCTCGTGCGGCTTGACCTTCCAGTCTGTGCGCAGTCGACGGGACGCGGCAAGCGGCGAGTGCTTCCGTACGGTACCGTCCTGTCACAGAGGCCATTCAGTGAGCAGGTTAAATGTCAGAGTGGTTTTAGCGGGACCAGTTGGACATGTGGAGAACAAAGTAGGTATAGATACTGTGTTCAGTGCGCATTTATTAGAGCAGCTTAGTGATGTACCAAAGTAACCTAGAGGTAACTCTCTAGACAATACCTCCAACCCAACAAGTGGGATATACGTGCAAAGAAAAAAATGGTACCAATACATACACCTAGCGCATCAAGTGGAGATCAGAGAGCCACTATAATCAGTAGTCCTCATGTATGGATTTCCCCAAAAGAGACAAAAAAAGTGCATATAGTGAAGCACAATTTTTACAATGTACATGGAAGTTTTTCTGGTTAAAAAACATTTATTGTACACATATAAAACATTGATCCACACATGATTATAAGTGTGATAGCAGCAGTAAGGGTAACACAAAGTGCAATGTGTCCACCAGCAATTAGAATATCCACACAGGGAGTCCAAATGGACAATTACCAGAATTAGATGAAAAGAGTGCATATAGATATAAAGTACACAGCAGCTGCAGCGGCTCCTTCACCTTCCGTCCGGTAAAGCGTCCAGGATCTCCCTCCAATGATCAAATCGATATAGCCAACGCGTTTTTCCCTTGTTCATCGGGTCTTTATCAAGGCTTTCCAGAGTATTGTTTAATGCAACATTTCCTCCCTTTTAAATATCCATCCACCAATCCCAATGCGGCTGCCCCAGGTATATCACATAAACATAATCATAATGGGACCACAATTCCCACAATCCTACCATACATCATTTCCGTTTAAACAGGAAAAACTTTTGTCCTTATGTTGGCTGGGCGGGCGCTGTTGGCTCCTATACAGAAAAAAATCCTACCTGTGGAATGACACTTACCTCTTATGGGATTCTACTTCCTTTCTCTGGCATGATATTAATTATTGTTATGTAATATAGTTTTTAAAGATTCCACTTTTTTAGAATGATTATTAATATTTTGTTCATGTATATCTCCCGGTTCCTGACACTGGAAAACATGGACTCAATTGACGTGAGACTACACATATACAAAGAACGGTGACAGCTAATGTTATGGATCCAAATTACGGACACGCGTCACCATGGCAACGGCTGAGTATAGCGGTGGAAGTGATGTATCCGTTGCCATAGGAACATGGCAGGGGAAATGACGAGCGGCTGAGGTCCGTGAAGCCGTCTGAACAGGAGAGCGGAAGCGGCGGGCGGGGCGCGAGGAGGCTCATGGGACTTGTAGAATTTTTATCTGTATAAGAGCCAACAGCGCCCGCCCAGCCAACATAAGGACAAAAGTTTTTCCTGTTTAAACGGAAATGATGTATGGGAGGATTGTGGGAATTGTGGTGCCATTATGATTATGTTTATGTGATATACCTGGGGCAGCCGAAATTGGGATTGGTGGATGGCTATTTAAAAGGGAGGAAATGTTGCATTAAACAATACTCCTGGAAAGCCTTGATAAAGACCCGATGAACAGGGGAGAAACGCATTGGCTATATCGATTTGACCATTGGAGGGAGATCCTGGACGCTTTAACGGACGGAAGGTGAAGGAGCTGCTGCAGCTGCTGTGGACTTTATATCTATATGCACTCTTTTCATCTAATTCTGGTAATTGTCCATTTGGACTCCCTGTGTGGATATTCTAATTGCTGGTGGACACATTGCACTTTGTGTTACCCTTACTGCTGCTATCACACTTATAATCATGTGTGGATCGATGTTTTATATGTGTACAATAAATGTTTTTTAACCAGGAAAACTTCCATGTACATTGTAAAAATTGTGCTTCACTATATGCACTTTTTTGGTCTCTTTTGGGGAAATCCATACATGAGGACTACTGATAATAGTGGCTCTCTGATCTCCACTTGGTGCGCTAGGTGTATGTATTGGTACCATTTTTTTCTTTGCACGTATATCCCACTTGTTGGGTTGGAGGTATTGTTTAGAGAGTTACCTCTAGGTTACTTTGGTACATCACTAAGCTGCTCTAATTAATGCGCACTGAACACAGTATCTATACCTACTTTGTTCTCCAGTATTTTTACTCTCTAATAGATACTTTTGTAAGTGCTGCTGTCCAACCATGTTTAAATACAGAGAGAATCGTAAAGCTGTCTTTGATAATGCATTTAAAGCGGAGGGAGCTCCCCCCATTGTTGTAGATACCAACTTGGGGGAAGCCATGCGTGGATTAGAACATATCCTACTCAAGGAGAGTCGCATTTGGTGGGAGGTACTAACACTGGAAAAGTATTTGAATGATCAAATTATACCGAAAGGTCTAGTGATCCAGAAAAGTGCCTCCTTCACATCTGCAAGTGATTCTTTCAGACAGGATTGGGATAGGATATTACGTACCTGCTCCTTCTCATTAATGAGATTAATCATAGAAGACAGGAAGAAAGAACTCCATAAATTAGAGGAGGATATTACCTCCCAGAAAGAGTTGATGGCTAGATTTGCTGATGCAAGGGAACATAAGGATTTTGAAAGTAAAATAGAAATGAACCTAAAGAAGAATGAAAAAACCCTGATGGAGAGAAAAGTAAAAAAAATTCAACAGAGATAGAACTGGGGGGCAAATACTAGAGCGTAGTGAACCTGCTTATATCCATCCCAACCATAGGACTCCCAATAAAACATGGTCGAGAAAAGGTAATCGGGAGGAGAGACTAGAACAGGAGAGAGGAAGGCAATTATAAGAACATTACCCATTCTTTAAGGTTGGAGAATAGACCGCTACCACAAAGGATTAATTATCAGAGAGATAAGAGACGGGCACGCTACCACTCAATTAATGAGAATCCTTTACAAGAAAGGGAGGGTGGGGATATTTGGAGGACTCCCCCAAGATTAATGGGTTCCTTTAAAGAAAGACGTATTGTCGTCTCAAAAATGGGGAAATTAAATCATCCCTTAAATAAAAACAAAAGTGGAGGGTCTCCTTCTTTTTTAGGGGTAGGATGGACAACTCACAGAAACAACTAACAAAAAGAGGCTGTAGGGGGGGAAAGCATAGAAAAAGACCTAGAACTAACCGGAAAAAAGCCAGGTCCAAAAAACAGCCTAAAAAACAGGCTATTGAAAAAATAGGGGAGGAAGACATGGAAACAAAAGGAGGCAAGGTTAAGATCTTTAACCTTAGCGACCATGTACTAGCTAAAGAAGAGATTTCAGTCCTCGAAAAAGGACTGAAATTTGCCCCCTCAATCCCTTTGAACAAATTCTCCACTTTCATAGATCTTAACAAATATATAAGGAAACTAACCCTCAAGCGATTTTTTTTCGGAGTAAGGAAAGTGTTGAACCAGCCCAAACGGGGGTTGAATCAACCACTTTCAAGCCCAAGTCTATCTTCTACCCAACACATGCCAAAGGCAAATTTTTTTTTAGACACTTTTTATGATTTAGTCCATCAGGACTTAAATCTACTGATATTGTTCAGTAGCTCTTTTAACATGTCATGGAAGGAGAGGCAAGCCCTCAAATCACTGAAAGAGAACAATGATTTGGTTATAAAAACCCGCTGACAAAGGCGGGGGGGTAGTGGTTTTAAACAGACAAATGTATGAGGAAGAGGTATTCGGGCAGGTGGAGGATCAGGAAACATATCAGAAACTTAAAAAGGTCCCCACGCAGGAAATTATGGATAGGCTACAAAAACTGCTGACGAGTTATGTGGAAAGATGTTTTGGAAGAAAGATAATCCAAATTCATATTCATCGAGGAACCAGTCATCCCAATTATCTATATCCTGCCTAAGATACATAAGGATCCCCTTAAACCACCGGGGAGACCAATTGTATCAGAGATCAATTCCGTAACCTCCAAACTGTCTGAATTTTTAGACTTCCATTTACAACCACTAGTTTTAAAGAACAGATCCCACCTCAGAGAGACTACCGATTTTTATTTATTTTTTTTTTTTTAATTTTTATTTTTTTTAAATGTATTAACCACCATTGAGTGGGATGATGCCTATACCATGGTGACTGCTGACGTTAAGTCACTGTACACAGTGATTCAACATCGGGACGGGATTTTAGCAGTAACAGAGGCGGTAGGCAAAAGCGATCTGCCAAAGGGTATGCAAGATTTTATTGTGCAAGGAGTGGATTTTATTTTAACCAATAATTATTTCCATTTCAAAGATGCTTTTTATTTACAAGTGGGAACAGCCATGGGCACCAGGTTCGCTCCGAGTTATGCCAACCTGTTTATGGGGTTGTGGGAGGAACAATACATTTGGGGTAACAACCCCTTCGGAGCGAACCTGGTGTCCTGGTCAAGATACATAGACGACGTATTTTTTATATGGAGAGGAGATGTTACCACCCTGAATGAATTTTGTAAATGCCTAAATAGGAATCCCATTAATGTGGCTTTTACCTTCGAGATCAGTAATGAGAAGCTCCACTTTCTTGACATCAGTGTACCCAAAAGATGGGAACCTACACACGAAAAACTTTAAGAAGCCCACAGACTCTAGAGCATATTTGAGACAAAATAGCTGCCACCACCCCGATTGGCTTAGGTCAATACCCTGTGGGCAGATACGCCGCCTACGGAGGAATTGTACTGAGACTGCAGTTTATAATGAGCAAGTGAAAGAAATGCAGGAAGACCTTACTGCATCAGGGTACAATACAGAAACAGTTAACAATACAGTTAAAAAAATGGACAGCATTGGAAGAAAAGATCTACTGGGCAAGAAAGAAAGAGGAGCAAAGGCTACGAATACCCCATATGAGTGGGCATTCATCACATCCTTCAACAGCTAATATAAAGATCTTGAAAAGATCTTGGGAAAACACTGGGAAATACTAAACAGGGACCCCATAGTTGGAGAAAGACTCCCTAGAAAGCCCAAGTGTATATACAGGAGGGAACCAAATATCAGCAATTCTCTGGTTAGAGGTGCCTTACCTTCCGTGAAATCACTCCCCACGATTAAGTCCAAAGGATTTTTCCGCTGTGGCATGTGTATAGGCTGCCGAAAAATATACAGGGTGACGGCAACAGTAAAACAACAGAGTTGACCATAAATAATAATGAAAATTGCATTGGAGAATTTGTTACCTGTAACACCAAAAATGTGGTATACATTATTGAATGAACGTGCGGCCTCTTTTATATAGGGACTACAAGACCTTTGAAGGTCAGGATAAGTGAACATTTAAGGAACATCAAAAATGGTCTAGTTATTCATGCACTATCTGACCATTTCCGCACGACCCATAATAAATGCACATCCGCTATAAAAAGATTTTTGGGAGTACAGTGGGTAAAGGGCAACTGGAGACAGAGATTTTACGACCCAATTAGCCAAGGCAGAGATGCGTCTTATTTATGAATGTAGCACTTTAAAACCAGGGGGCCTCAACCTTGACTTTGAAGTCAAATGGTTCTTATAGGAAGGGTCCTCTGGGGTGAAGTTGGGGTCACCATGCACTTTAGGGTGATATATCTTATTTGCGGGGTGCTATACCTGTGGAATGACACCTCTTATGGGATTCTACTTCCTTTCTCTGGCATGATATTAATTATTGTTATGTAATATGGTTTTTAAAGATTCCACTTTTTTTTAGAATGAGTATTAATATTTTGTTCATGTATATCTCCCGGTTCCTGACACTGTGGAAAACATGGACTCAATTGACGTGAGACTACACATATACAAAGAACGGTGACCGCTAACGTTATGGATCCAAATTATGGACATGCGTCACCATGGCAACGGCTGAGTATAGCGGCGGAAGTGATGTATCTGTTGCTATAGGAACATGGCAGGGGAAACAACGAGCGGCTGAGGTCCGTGAAGCCGTCTGAACAGGAGAGCGGAAGCGGCGGGCGGGGCGCGAGGAGGCTCATGGGACTTGTGGGATTTTTCCTGTATAGGAGCCAACAGCGCCCGCCCAGCCAACATAAGGACAAAAGTTTTTCCTGTTTAAACGGAAATGATGTATGGGAGGATTGTGGGAATTGTGGTCCCATTATGATTATGTTTATGTGATATACCTGGGGCAGCCGCATTGGGATTGGTGGATGGATATTTAAAAGGGAGGAAATGTTGCATTAAACAATACTCTGGAAAGCCTTGATAGAGACCCGATGAACAGGGGAGAAACGCATTGGTTATATCGATTTGACCATTGGAGGGAGATCCTGAACGCTTTACCGGACGGAAGGTGAAGGAGCTGCTGCAGCTGCTGTGGACTTTATATCTATATGCACTCTTTTCATCTAATTCTGGTAATTGTCCATTTGGACTCCCTGTGTGGATATTCTAATTGCTGCTAGACACATTGCACTTTGTGTTACCCTTACTGCTACTATCACACTTATAATCGTGTGTGGATCGATGTTTTATACGTGTACAATAAATGTTTTTTAACCAGAAAAACTTCCATGTACATTGTAAAAATTGTGCTTCACTATATGCACTTTTTTTTGTCTCTTTTGGGGAAATCCATACATGAGGACTACTGATAATAGTGGCTCTCTGATCTCCACTTGGTGCGCTAGGTGTATGTATTGGTACCATTTTTTTCTTTGCACAGTTGGACATGTGGTCCGGGTCTTACCTGCACATGCACCGGAAAATAATCCTGTCTTCCAGGACCAGAAAATCTCTTCTGTGGAGGGTGCACAGTTCTCACCTCCCTAGAGGGACGAAGGTTTGGGATCCAGGATTGGATCCTGGTGTCCATGGATGCATATCTCCGAGGCTGGGGAGCAGTCTTTCAGGGGGAAGAATTTCCAGGGAAAATGGTCAAGCCAGGAAGCTTGTCTGCAATAAACATTCTGGAATTGAGGGCTATTTACAATGGCCTTCTGCAAGCGGACCATCTTCGCGATCTGCCCGTCTTAATTCAGCCGGACAACTTAACAGCAGTGGCGTACGTAAACCGCTAGGGTGGAACGAAGATCAGAGCGGCAATGGCAGAAGCCACAAAAGTTTTCTGCTGGGCAGAAAGACATGTAAGCGCTCTGTCAGCGGTCTTCATTCCGGTAGTAGACAACTGGGAACCAGACTTCCTCAGCAGACACTATCTCCATCCAGGAGAGTGGGGTCTTCATCAAGAGGTCTTTGCAGAAGTGACAAGTTGTTGGGGAATGCCTCAAATAGACATGCTGGCGTCTCGCCTCATCAAGAAACTTCAGAGATATGGTTCCAGGTCGAGGGACCCTCAAGCAATAGCAGTGGACGCCCTGGTGACACCGTGGGTGTTTCAGTCGGTCAATGTGTTCCTTCCACTTCCACTCATTCTGAAGGTGATAAAGATCATAAGAAGAACAAAGGTTCAGGCGATCCTCATTGTTCCAGACTGGCCAAGGAGGGCTTGGTATCCAGATCTTCAAGGGACCTGTTACAGCAAAGACCGTGCGTGTATCAAGACTTACCGCGGCTGCATTTGACGGCATGGAGGTTGAACGCCAAATCCTAGCCCGAAAGAGTATTCCCAGTAAAGTCATTACCACACTGCTTCAGGCTAGAAAAGAAGTAATGACTAAGCTTTACCACCGTTTTTGGAGAAAATGTGTCTTGGTGTGAATCCAAGAAGGCTCCTACGGAAGAATTTCACCTGGGGCGTTTGCTCCATTTTTTGCAAGCAGGGTGGATGCGGGCCTAAGGTTAGGCTCCATTAATGTAAACATTTTGGCCTTATCTATTTTATTTCAGAAGGAATTGGCCTTCCTTTTCAGACCTTCGTGAAGGGCATGCTGCACATCCAACCTCCCTTTGTGCCCCCGGTGGCACCATGGGATCTTAATGTGGTGTTGCAGTTACTGCAATCTCATTGGTTTGAACCTTTTGTGTAAGGTTGAGTTGAAATTTTTTACTTGGAAAGTGGTCTTGCTGTTGGTCTTGGCATCCGCAAGGCGGGTGTCTGAATTGGCGGCTTTGTCTCACAAAAGCCCCTATTTCTCTAACGTCCTAGAGGATGCTGGGACTCCGTAAGGACCATGGGGATAGACGGGCTCCGCAGGAGACATGGGCGCTTTAAGAAAGACTTTAGGCTCTGGGTGTGCACTGGCTCCTCCCTCTATGACCCTCCTCCAGACCTCAGTTTGATACTGTGCCCAGAGGAGATGGGTGCACTGCAGGGAGCTCTCCTGAGTTTCCTGTAAGAAAGTATTTTAGTTAGGTTTTTTTATTTTCAGCGAGCCTGCTGCCAACAGACTCCCTGCATCGAGGGACTGAGGGGAGAGAAGCAGACCTACTTCTCTGAGTTTCAAGGTCCTGTTTCTTAGGCTACTGGACACCATTAGCTCCAGAGGGATTGGTACGCAGGTTTCATCCTCGACGTCCGTCCCAGAGCCACGCCGCTGTCGTCCTCGCAGAGCCAGAAGATAGAAGCCGGGTGAGTATGAGAAGAAAGAAGACTTCAGAGGCGGCAGAAGACGTCTGATCTTCATAGAGGTAACGCACAGCGGTGAAGCTGTGCGCCATTGCTCCCGTTCACCTCACACACTCCGGTCACTGTAAGGGTGCAGGGCGCAGGGGGGGGCGCCCTGGGCAGCAGTAGAAACCTCTCCTATGGCAAAAGCATATATATACACATGTACAGCGGGGCACTGTACATGTATATAAAGAGCCCCCGCCATGTTTTGATAGATTTTGAGCGGGACAGAAGCCCGCCGCCGAGGGGGCGGGCTTCTTCCTCAGCACTCACCAGCACCATTTTCTCCACAGCACAGCGCTGAGAGGAAGCTCCCCGGACTCTCCCCTGCTTACTGACGGTGACAGTGAGTTTTTCAAGAGGGGGGGGCACATAATTGGCATGTATAAAGTTATAACAGCGCTACTGGGTAAAACATTCTGTGTTTTTTCCTGGGTCATATAGCGCTGGGGTGTGTGCTGGCATACTCTCTCTCTGTCTCTCCAAAGGGCCTGGTGGGGAACCTGTCTTCAGAAAAGAGCTTCCCTGTGTGTGTGTGTGTGGGGGGGGGGGGGGTGTCTGTACGTGTGTGTCGACATGTATGAGGTTGAAGGCTCACCTAAGGAGGAGGGAGAGTATGAATGCAAGGTCTCCGTCGGCAGCGCCGACACCTGACTGGATGGATATGTGGAATGTCTTTAGTGCTAATGTGAATTTATTGCACAAAAGATTAGACAAAGCTGAGGCTAGGGAACAGTCAGGAAGTCAAACCATGCCTGTCCTAATGTCGCCGAGTCCTTCGGAGTCTCAGAAGCGCACACTATCCCAAATATTTGACACAGATACCGACACAGATTCAGATTCCAGTGTAGACTACGATGATGCAAAATTACAGCCAAAAGTGGCCAAGGGTATTCGATATATGATTATTGCAATAAAAGAGGTTTTGCATATCACAGAGGAACCCCGTGTCCCTGACACGAGGGTACACATGTATAAAGAGAAAAAGCCTGAGGTCACCTTTCCATCCTCGTATGAGCTCAATGAATTATGCGAAAAGGCTTGGGAAACCCCAGACAAGAGACTGCAGGTTCCCAAAAGGATTCTTATGGCGTATCCTTTCCCGCAAAAGGATAGGATACGATGGGAATCCTCTCCTAAGGTGGACAAGGCATTGACACGCTTATCAAAAAAGATAGCGCTGCCATACCAAGATACGGCTACCCTCAAGGATGCTGCTGATCGCAAGCAGGAGGTTACCATGAAGTCCATTTACACACATTCTGGTACAATACTTAGACCGGCAATGGCGTCGGCCTGGATTTGTAGTGCTGTGGCTGCATGGACTGATTCCTTATCAGCGGAGATTGAGACCCTAGATAAGGATACCATTTTAATGACCCTAGGGCATATAAAAGATGCTGTATTATATATGAGGGATGCTCAAAGAGATGTTTGTTTACTAAGTTCCAGAATAAACGCTATGTCTGTTTCCGCTAGGCGAGTCTTATGGACCCGACAGTGGACGGGGGATGCCGACTCGAAGAGGCATATGGAGTTTTTGCCTTACAAAGGTGAGGAGTTATTTGGAGAAGGCCTCTCGGACCTCGTCTCCACAGCTTCGGCAGGTAAATCGAATTTCTTGCCTTTTGTTCCCTCACAGCCTAAGAAAGCGCCTCATTATCAAATGCAGTCCTTTCGTTCGAATAAAAGCAAAAAAGTACGTGGATCGTCCTTTCTTGCCAGAGGTAAGGGCAGAGGAAAAAAGCTGCACACAGCTAGTTCCCAGGAACGGAAGTCCTCCCCGGCCTCTGCAAAATCCACCGCATGATGCTGGGGCTCCCCTGAGGGAGTCTGCTCCAGTGGGGGCACGTCTTCGTTTTTCAGCCACATCCGGGTTCTCAGGTGGATCCCTGGGCAATAGAAATTGTTTCTCAGGGATACAAGCTGGAATTCGAAGAGGTCCCCCCTCGCCGGTTTTTCAAATCGGCTGTGCCAGCTTTTCCCTCAGAGAGGGAGTTAGTGTTAAATGCAATTCAAAAATTGTATCTTCAACAGGTGGTGGTCAAGGTTCCCCTACTGCAACAGGGGATGGGATATTACTCAACCCTGTTTGTGGTCCCGAAACCGGACGTTTCGGTCAGACCCATTTTGAATTTAAAATCCCTGAACCTATACTTGAAAGTTCAAGATGGAGTCGCTCAGAGCGGTCGTCGCCAGCCTGGAAGGGGGAGATTTTATGGTTTCCCTAGACATAAAGGATGCGTACCTTCATGTTCCAATATTTCCACCTCATCAGGCGTTCCTGAGATTTGCTGTACAGGATTTGTCATTACCAATATCAGACGTTGCCGTTTGGGCTTTCCACGGCCCCGAGGATTTTCACCAAGGTACTGGCGGAAATGATGGTGCTCCTGTGCAAGCGAGGTGTCACAATTATCCCATACTTGGACGATCTCCTCATAAAAGCGAGATCTCGGGAGAAGTTACTGGACAGCGTGTCACTTTCATTGAAGGTGTTACAGCAACACGGCTGGATTCTCCCGAAGTCGCAGCTGGTTCCTACGACGCGTCTGACCTTCTTGGGCTTGATTCTGGACACAGTCCAGAAAAGGGTTTTTCTTCCGACGGAAAAAGCTCAGGAACTCATGACTCTGGTCAGGAACCTATTGAAGCCAAAACAGGTGTCAGTGTATCACTGCACTCGAGTCCTGGGGAAAATGGTGGCATCATACGAAGCCATTCCCTTCGGCAGGTTCCATGCGAGAACCTTCCAATGGGAGATGCTGGACAAGTGGTCCGGGTCACATCTACATATGCATCGGTGGATCACCCTGTCCCCCAGAGCCAGGGTATCCTGTGGTGGCTGCAGAGTGCTCACCTCCTAGAGGGCCGCAGGTTCGGCATTCAGGACTGGATCCTGGTGACCACAGACGCCAGCCTCCGAGGTTGGGGAGCAGTCACACAGGGAAGAAATTTCCAAGGTCTTTGGTCAAGTCTAGAGCTTGTCTCCACATCAACGTCCTGGAGTTGAGGGCCATATACAACGCCCTACGTCAAGCGGAGGCATTACTTCGCGACAAACCAGTTCTGATTCAGTCAGACAATGTCACCGCAGTTGCTCATGTAAACCGCCAACGCGGCACAAGGAGCAGGGTGGCAATGGTGGATACCACCAGGATTCTTCGCTGGGCGGTGAATCATGTCAGCGCACTGTCAGCAGTGTTCATTCCGGGAGTGGACAATTGGGAAGCAGACTTCCTCAGCAGACAGGATCTGCATCCGGGAGAGTGGGGGCTTCATCAGGAAGTCTTCGAGCAGATCGCAAGTCGGTGGGGACTGTCCCAAGTAGACATGATGGCGTCAAGTCTCAACAAAAAGCTAAAAAGGTATTGCGCCATGTCAAGAGATCCTCGGGCGGTAGCTGTGGACGCCCTGGTGACACTGTGGGTGTACCGGTCGGTCTATGTATTTCCTCCTCTTCCTCTCATACCCAAGGTGTTGAGAATAATAAGACAAAGAGGAGTGAGAACAATCCTCATTGTTCCAGATTGGCCACGAAGGACCTGGCATCCGGAGCTGCAGGAGTTGCTCACAGAAGATCCGTGGTCTCTTCCTCTAAGACAGGATCTGCTGCAACAGGGGCCCTGTCTGTTCCAGGACTTACCGCGGCTGCGTTTGACGTCATGGCGGTTGAACGCCGGATCCTAGCGAAAAAGGTATTCCGGATGAGGTCATTCCTACACTAATAAAGGCTAGGAAGAACGTGACATCAAAACATCACCGAATATGGCGAAAATATGTTTCTTGGTGTGAGGCCGGGAATGCTCCTACGGAAGAATTCCAGCTGGGCCGTCTCCTTCACTTCCTACAAACGAGTGAATTTGGGCCTAAAATTAGGCTCCATTAAGGTTCAGATTTCGGCCCTATCCATTTTCTTTCAGAAGGAATTGGCCTCTCTTCCTGAAGTTCAGACGTTTGTGAATGGAGTACTGCATATTCAGCCTCCTTTTGTACCTCCGGTGGCGCCTTGGGACCTTAACGTGGTGTTAAGTTTCCTTAAGTCACATTGGTTTGAACCACTCAAAACGGTGGAGTTAAAATATCTCACTTGGAAGGTGGTCATGTTGTTAGCCTTAGCTTCAGCTAGGCGAGTTTCGGAATTAGCGACTTTATCACCTAAAAGCCCCTATCTGGTTTTTCATATGGGTAGGGCGGAATTGCGGACTCGTCTTCAATTCCTACCTAAAGTGGTCTCATCCTTTCATATGAACCAGCCTATTGTCGTGCCTGTGGCTACACGTGACTTGGAGGATTCCGAGTCCCTTGATGTGGTCAGGGCTTTGAATATTTACGTGGCCAGAACGGCTAGGATCAGAAAAACAGAGGCACTGTTTGTCCTGTATGCAGCCAACAAGGTTGGCGGCCCTGCTTCAAAGCAGACGATTGCTCGCTGGATCTGTAACACGATTCAGCAGGCGCATTCTACGGCAGGATTGCCGTTACCAAAATCGGTTAAGGCCCATTCCACTAGGAAGGTGGGCTCTTCTTGGGCGGCTACCCGAGGGGTCTTGGCACTACAGCTGTGCCGAGCTGCTACTTGGTCAGGGTCAAACACCTTTGCAAAGTTCTATAAGTTTGATACCCTGGCTGAGGAGGACCTCCTGTTTGCTCAATCTGTGCTGCAGAGTCATCCGCACTCTCCCGCCCGTATGGGAGCTTTGGTATATTCCCCATGGTCCTTACGGAGCATCCTTTAGGACATTAGAGAAAATAAGATTTAAAACCTACCGGTAAATCTATTTCTCGTAGTCAGTAGAGGATGCTGGGCGCCCGTCCCAAGTCCGGACTACTTCTTCAAGGCTTGTATATAGTTATTGCGTACATAAGGGTTATGTTATAGTTTCATCGGTGGTGGACCGAGACTATGTTGGTTTTTCATACTGTTAACTAGATAGTATAACACAAGTTATACGGTGTGATTGGTGTGGCTGGTATGAATCTTGCCCTTGGATTACCTAAAATCCTTTCCTTGTACTGTCAGTCTCCTCTGGGCACAGTTTCTCTAACTGAGGTCTGGAGGAGGGGCATAGAGGGAGGAGCCAGTGCACACCCAGAGCCTAAAGTCTTTCTTAAAGTGCCCATGTCTCCTGCGGAGCCTGTCTATCCCCATGGTCCTTACAGAGCCCCAGCATCCTCTACGGACTACGAGAAAAAGATTTACCGGTAGGTTTAAAATCTTATTTTAATCTTCCATGCAGATAGAGCGGACTTGAGAACTCGTCAGCAATTTCTGCTAAAAGTGGTTTCATCGTTTCACGTACACCAGCCTATTGTGGTGCCAGTGGCTACTGACGCCTTGGCAGAATCAAAGTCTCTCGATGTGGTCAGAGCTTTCAAAATCTATGTCGCCAGAACGGCTCAGATTAGGAAAACAGAGGCTCTGTTTGTCCGATGGGCTCCCAACAAGATTGGGGCTCCTACTTCCAAGCAGACTATTGCATGCTGGATCTGTAATACGATTCAGCAGGCTCATTCTATGGCAGGGTTGCTGTTACCGAAATCAGAGAAAGCCCATTCTACCAGGAAGGTGGGCTCATCCTGTGCGGCTGCCCGAGGGGTCTCGGCATTACAGCTTTGCCGAGCTGCTACTTAGTCGGGATCAAACACCTTTGCGAAGTTTTACAAGTTTGATACACTGGCTGATGAGGACCTCATGTTTGGTCAATTGGTGCTGCAGAGTTATCCGCACTCTCCCGCCCGTTCTAGAGCTTTGGTATAAACCCCATGGTTCTTGAAGCATCCTCTAGGACGTATGAGAAAATAGGATTTTAATACCTACCGGTAAATCCTTTTCTTAGTCTGTAGAGGATGCTGGGCGCCCGTCCCAGTGCGTACTGTATCTGCAGTTATTGGGTATGTTTACACACATGGTGTGTTGTGTTTAAGTCGGCCTGTTGCTGACGATATTCATGCCATGGCATGCGTTATGCTGTTATTGGTTGTGTTTACACACACAGGTTGTGTTACACTTTATGTCAGTGTATTGCTGCATATTCTTCATGCCGTCGGCTGGTTTTCTTTTGACTGCCACGTTTTGCGGCATACTGGAGGTGTAAGCTGGTAAAATGCTCACCGTGGTTTAGCAATAAATTCTTTCCTCAATGTCCGTCTCCCTGGGCACAGTTACTTAAACTGGAGTCTGGAGGAGGGGCATGGAGGGAGGAGCCAGTTCACACCCATTCAAAGTCTTAAAGTGCCCATGTCTCCTGCGGATCCCGTCTATACCCCATGGTTCTTGAAGCATTCTCTACAGACTAAGAGAAAAGGATTTACCGGTAGGTATTTAAAATCCTATTTTTTTTTTTGTATAAAGCCACAAATATTTAATAATAAATGTGCCCCTTATGCTTCACATCTAGGTATACCCTGGAAAGACATGATGCTTCTAAATATTATTTCCATGTAACTAGTACACTCCCTGCTGTACGGTGTATTGTGTCCTGTGACACACAGCACATCATATGGGAAGATGCGATGAATGTGTGTAAACCAGATTGTGCTCACACACTACACAATGGGGTGCAGTTACAATCCCGACAAGATACCGGCTGCAGAGTCCCGAAAGGTGACAGGACACTGACGCTGGAATTCCGACTGTTGGGATCTCTATCATTTACACATTGAGGTGGGTAAGTACTACGCCAGGGATGTGAGGGTTAGGTTTGGGCACCCCCCCTGGGGACTTTTTTGGATATGTACTAAACAGTGATGAAAGTGGAGTAGTGAGCCAGAGGAGAAGTTGCCCATTGCATCCAATCGGCATTGACGTAATATTTTTAATTTGCATACTATAAAAGTATACAGACCAGCTGATTGGATGCCTTGGGCAACTTCTCTGGCTTACATCTCCTATTCTATCACTGTTTAGTACATGTCCTTCTCAGAGTGTGTGTCGGTGTAGATTTACGTTTAGGGAGCGGGAAGGGAGGGTTAGGCACCACTAGCGGGTGGGGGGTGTGGATGGTTGGGGTTATGCACCTAGGGGTAGGGTTACAATGTCTGCCTTTCACATGTCAGGATGTCGCTTTCTCCCGACCGCCAGCATTTCAGACCCAAACCACACAATGGGCCTAGTTCATATCTGATCACTTCCGTGCATTTTAATACAGCAAATGATCAAATCCGAACTGCTTATGCACCACAGTGCGCAATGGACGGATACAATGGGCATCGTCTATCGGCGACAGGATGTTGCGAAGAATCCAGTTGCACAGGCGTTTGCAAGGAGGAAGCCGTTTGTGGGTGGCAACTGACCGTTTTCAGGTAGTGTACGGAAAATCTCAGGTGTGTCCAAGCGTTTTCAGGGAGGGTGTCCGACGTCTGCTCTGTCCCCAATCAGCAGGATTCAATAGCACTGGCTAAGTAATGGTGCCCATACACTTGTGAGATATGGCATACAGTCCTTTGATGTCGACTGCATCTGTGAGAGAACGCGAAGGATTGTATGCACGTTTAAGGTACCATGTGACTCGCGTGCACGCTGGTCGAATCTGGCGTCTCGTGATAGTAAGTGCTGCACTAAATATTTGCACCCACCCATCACGTGATTACCATGCGATCTATTGCATGGTAATCACTTTGGCAGTTCAGGTGCGATTTCGTCACACCTGAACGGCTGGTGCGATGTTGCGGGGGATCGCACAAGTTTATGGGCACCATGAGTCCTGGGCTGCGCAGATACTGCACAAACTGATTTTTGTGCAGCTCTGCAACACATGCGATCACACAGCAAAATTTAGTTTTATTTTTTCCTTCCTCTATGCGACAACTATCTGATCACAGGACTGCAAATAACGCAGCCCAGCCATCAGATCTGAATTATGACCCATGTTTGTGCATTATTTTTGTTTACACAGGTACATTGCATCATGTCATATGATGTGCTGATGTCAGATAGGACAATGTTACCCTGACATGATATATCGTATCACCGTACAGCAGGTCGTGTACGGTGAATACATAGGTTGGTCGCAGGTACTATGATTGCTCAACATATCATAATGGGAATTATTCCAAGTTGATTGCAGCAGGATTTTTGATAGTTGGGCAAAACCATGTGCACGGCAGGGGAGGCAGATATAACATGTGTAAAGAGAGAGTTAGATTTGGGTGGGTTATTTTGTTTCTGTGTAGGGTAAATACTGGCTGCTTTATTTTTACACTGCAAATTAGATCGCAGATTGAACACACCACACCCAAATCTAACTCTCTGCACATGTTATATCTGCCCCACCTGCAGTGCACATGGTTTTGCCCAATTGCTATCAAAAATCCTGCTGCGATCAACTTGGAATTACCCCCAATGTTCATCAAATTGTGAAACTGAAACAGTTCTCCATACACCATCAACTTTTTCATTACACCAGCCAACTTCTTTGTAACTGTGATGTCGCAGAACGTTGCACGGTGTCTGCCAATGCTTACTTCTACCCGTTTCATATACATTTTTATGTTACCCAAATTTCTGTGTGTGTATTTAATTTATTACTTGCAAACTGAAGATTTTTGTATGGAAAATAATGCATGCTGGTCTACCACAACCATGGATAGGACAGATGTTTCTAGTGTATATGCGCAACAAACTTGATGAGCAGCAAAAAGTGTACAAAGAGATGTGAATCCCACACACCAACAAGACAATACGTATGAACAAAGATAGTGCACACTCTGTAGGCGCTCACCAATGACCAATTAGCCCCATGTGTACTATAACAAGTAGGTTATGGGTACAAATACATTCACCCTTATTAGGATGTTGGACCTGAGCTTCATATGTGAAGGAAAAGAATTAAACAGAAAAATCGTGGTCCACCTTTGAGGACCAACATCCTAATAAGGGTGAATGTATTTGTACCCATAACCTATTTGTTATAGTACACATGGGGCTAATTGGTCATTGGTGAGCGCCTACAGAGTGTGCACTATCTTTGGTCTACCACAACCAGCAATGATTATGTAAAAATCATGGTTGGAAATGATGTGTGTGTCCTCTCAGCACAGTGTACATCCAGACTGGATTACTGGGAACATAGAGGCGATACCCGCAGCATAGTGTGTCCCCCTGAACACCACCACCATGATTCCGCACTCCCCCCAGTGTGGCTTTACCTTGAGAACCAAGCCCTAATAAATGTTTATCCCCACCCTGGTGTAGAAGAAGCCCTGTTGACAATTGCACCTGGGTTCTTCTCACATACCTCATGAGCCTTATTCATGTTGGATGGCTAATGCGATGCCACTGCATTTTCACGTGATCGCAGCTCCTGTGCATGTCCCGTTCTGCAGTGCGCGGCCTGGAGAATGCGATCGCATTGGCGCGAATACCTCTGCCTGATTGACAGGCAGAGGTTCTTGCGGAACGTTGCGGTGTTCTGGTGGCGTAGAATCTGCATTGACCGGCTGGGTTGACAAACTGTTGTGGGCTCGGTGCATCTTCGTGATGTCACACGCAACTGCTGTGACCGAAAAAAAGGGTGAGCTATGCCAGCCTTCGCAGCCTGGCCGCTGAGACGGGGCTTACACACATCAGCAATGCGGTCGTAATTACACTGCAAGCGCATCTCTGGTGTGCGTGCTGTGCGGTCCCCAGCATGCGAATAAGGACCAATGTTTGGTATGTAAATGAAAAAGTTAAACAGTGCTATGACTTTACTTTTTTTTTTTTTTTGGGTTGAACTACAGTTCCCAACTTGTCCTAGTTCCCCCCAACATTTGGCAGGAAGGGGGGCGGGGGGGGACTGCATTGTCGCAGCCCCCCTACCCCTTCAGGTGATGAAAGCACAAATGCTGGGTACAAATTGTTTGGGGAAACCTCTCACCACCACTCACACAGTAATAAATAAAAAAAGGCATGCAGAAATATTGCAGTTAGTATTTGCCTACTTATGACGGACTGATATTTCATTTGGGTGTAAGGCTTGGTACACACTGGAACTACAGGGATTTGTTTCAACATAGTAACGAATTACCATCATTTAGAATTGCCCATACACTGTATATATTTTAATGAAGGACTGAACGACCATGTTCCGTCCATCGTTAACATAAAGAATGATGCTAGCAACAGACGCCTGGTTTGATTTGCAGCACATCAAACCAAGCAATTGTCGTATATGACTATGGGAGAGCCCAATCCTTGGCACACACTGATCAATGTAAGCTATATGTTGCTCCAATTTTTATTAACATTGCTTCAGGGTGTAACCAGCTTTAGTCTTAACCATTGTTTGGCAATGCAGGAAGTAGTTCACATTATCCTAGGGATTCTCAACTGGGAAGCGGACTTCCTCAGCCGTCACGACTTACACCGGTGAGTGGACTCTACACCCACAGACTCTCCAGCTCCTGGTTTACAAATGGGGCCAGCCAGACGTGTAGCTCATGGCCTCCCAACACAAACACAAGGTTCCCGCATACGGGTCCAGGACAACAGATCCCAAAGCAGCCTTTGTCGACCTTCCCTCTTCTGTACGTCTTGCTTCCAGTCTCCCTTCCGTGTTTTTTTCTAAACTTAAAGCAAGGATGTACTGTCCTCTTGGTAGCTCCAGCATGACCCAGTTTCCATTGGTTCCCTGGTCTACAGAGTCTCTACATAGACGCTCTCATTCCACGTCCTCTACGACTAGACCTATTCTCTCATGGTCCTTGTCTACACTCTGAGCTAGCCCATCTGCATTTGACTGCGTGGATCTTGAGTCATCCCTCCTAAGGTCCAAAGGTTTATCTCGTTCTGTGGTTCATATCATGTCCATGGTGCGTAAGTCTTCCTCTGCCTGTATCCATCACTGGGTGGGGCACACGTATTTCCAGTGGTGTGCTTCCCGACACTATGACCCTATGTATATATTTTTCACTAACGTCCTAGAGAATGCTGGGGACTCCATAAGGACCATGGGGACAGACGAGCTCTGCAGGAGACATGGGCACTTTAAGAAAGAATTTAGGTTCTGGTTTGCACTGGCTCCTCCCTCTATGCCCCTCCTCCAGACCTCGGTTTGATACTGTGCCCAGACGAGCTGGGTGCTTTTTAGTGAGCTCTCCTGAGTTTGCTGAGAGAAAGTATTTTGTTAGGTTTTTTATTTTCAGAGCGCTCTGCTGGCAACAGACTCTGCATCGTGGGACAGAGGGGAGAGAAGCAGCCCTACTCTCTGAAGATAGGTCCTGCTTTTTAGGCTACTGGACACCATTAGCTCCAGAGGGATTGGTACGCAAAATCTCACCCTCGCCGTCCGTCCCGGAGCCACGCCGCCGTTCCCCTCGCTGAGCCGGAAGATAGAAGCCGGGTGAGTATGAGAAGAAAAGAAGACTTCAGAGGCAGCAGAAGACTTCATGATCTTCACTGAGGTAACGCACAACACTGCAGCTGTGCGCCATTGCTCCCACACACCTCACATACTCCGGTCACTGTAAGGGCGCAGGGGAGGGGGGCGCCCTGGGCAGCAATATAAACCTCTTATTTGGCAAAAGGAGCATATATACAGCTGGACACTGTATATATGCATGAGCCCCCGCCAATTTTACACTTTTAGTGGGGCAGAAGCCCGCCGTCAAGGGGGCGGGCTTCTCCCTCAGCACTCACCAGCGCCATGTTTTTCTCCACAGCACCGCTGAGAGGAAGCTCCCCGGACTCTCGCTTGCTTATACCACGGTAGAAGAGAGGGTTTTAAAGAATAGGGGGGCACATAATTCTGCGCAGATAATAACAGCGCTACTGGGTAAACAATAAATTGCTCTGTTTTTTCCTGGGTCATATAGCGCTGGGGTGTGTGCTGGCATACTCTCTCTCTCTCTGTCTCTCCAAAGGGCCTTGTGGGGGAATTATCTTCAGATGAGCATTCCCTGAGTGTGTGGTGTGTCCGTACGTGTGTGTCGACATGTCTGAAGTAAAAGGCTCTCCTAAGGAGGAGATGGAGCAAATGTGTGTGTGAGTGGTGTCTCCGTTGACAACGCCGACACCTGTTTGGATATGTGTAATTAAGTGCTAAGGGGAATTTATTGCACAAAAGATTAGAGAACAGACATGAAATCTACCCATGTCTGTCCCTATGTCTCAGAGACCTTCAGAGTCTCACAATGCTCACTATCCAAAATAATAGACACTGATATCGACACGGAGTCTGACTCTTGTGTCGACTACGATAATGCAAAGTTACAGCCAAAACTGGCAGAAAGTATTCAATATATGATTATTGTAATAAAAGATGTTTTGCATATCACTGATGACTCATCTGTTCCTGACACAAGGGTACACATGTTTAAGGGGAAGAAAGCTGAGGTAAATTTCCCTCTCTCATGAAGAATAAGAGCGGGAATCTCCAGACAAGAAGCTGCAGCTTCCCAAAAAGAATTCTCAGGGAGCATCCTTTCCCTACTAGGGCCAGGATACGATGGGAATCTTCCCCTAGGGTGGACAAAGCATTGACACGTTTAACCAAAAAGGTAGCGCTGACTTAACAGCTATCCTCAGGGATCCTGCAGATAGCATGCAGTAAAAGTACTTTGAAGTCCATTTACACACATTCTGGTACACTACTCAGACCGGCGATTGTGTCGGCATGGGTTTATAGCGCTGTAGCAGCGTGGACAGATACCTTATCAGCGGAGATTGAAACCCTAGATAAGGATGCCATGGTATTGACCCTAGTAGATGTATGTATGTGTGTGTGTGTGTGTATGTGTGTGTGTGTATATATATATATATAACATGCCCATTAGTCTACTGGGTTCTAGAGTCAACTCTATGTCGATTTCTGCTAGAAGTGTCCTGTGGAACATGCAATGGACAGGTGATGCCGACTAAAAGAGGCATATGGAAGGTTTACCTTACAAGGCTGAGGAATTGTGTGGAGAAGGGCTCTCGGACCTGGTCTCCACAGCTATAGCTGGTAATTCTGATCTTTTGCCTTATATTCCCTCACAGCCTAAGAAAGCACGACATTATCAAATGCAGTCCTTTCGGTCGCAGAATAACAAGGAAGTACGAGGAGCATCCTTTCTTACCAGAGGTAAGGGTACAGGGCACAGCTATTTCCCAGGAACAGAAGTCCTCCCCGGCCTCTACTACATCCAACGCATGCTGCTGGAGCTCCGCTAAGGGAGTCCGCCCCAGTGGGAGCACGTCTTCAACTCTTCAGCCACATCTGAGTTCACTCACAGGTGGTTCCCGGGGCAATAAAAAATTGTTTCTCAGGGTTACAAGCTGGAATTCGAAAGGTGCCTCCTCGACGGTTTTTCCCAATCGGACCTACCGGCTTCTCCCCCAGGAAGGGAGATAATATTAAATACAATTCACACATTGTATCTCCAACAGGTGGTGCTCAAGGTTCCCCTCCTGCAACAAGGAAAGCGATATGACTGAACCTTGGCTGTAGTCCCGAAACCGTACGGTTCGGTCATACCTATTTTTAAAATTAAAATCTCTGAACCTATACGGGAAAAGGTTCAAATTTAAAGTGGACTCGCCCAGAGCGATCATCGCCAGCCTGGAAGGGGGGGATTTGATGGTGTATCTAAACATAAAGGCTGTATACCTTCATGTTCCCATTTATCCACCCCATCAGGCGTACCTGAGAATTGCGGTACAGGATTGTCATTACCAATTTCAGGGTAATTGGCGGAAATAATGGTGCTCCTATGCAGGCAAGGAGTCAAAGTTGTCCCATACTTGGACGATCTCCTAATAAGGGCAAGATCAAAAGAGCAGGTGTTGAACAGCGTGTCACTTTCGCTGAAGGTGTCACAGCAACACGGCTGGATTCTCAATTTCCCGAGGTCACAGTTGGTTCCTATAACTCGTCTGCCCTTCTTGGGTATGATTCTGGATACAGACCAAAAATGGGTTTACCTTCAGATAGAGAAGGCCCAGGAACTCATGACTCTAGTCAGGGACCTATTGAAACCAAGACAGGTGTCAGTGCATCACTGCACTCGAGTCCTGGGAAAAACATTCCCTTCAGCAGGTTCCATGCGAGGACTTTCCAATGGGACCTACTGGACAAGTGGTCCGGGTCACGTCTACAGATTCATCAGTTGATCACTCTATCCCCAAGGGCCAGGGTATCTCTCCTGTGGTGGCTGCAGAGTGCTCACCTTCTAGAGGGCCGCAGATTTGGCATTCAGGACTAGATCCTGGTGACCACGGACGCGAGCCTCTGAGGCTGGGAAACAGTCACACAGGGAAGAAATTTCCAAGGTCTTTGGTCAAGTCAAGAGACTTGTCTTCACATCAACATATTAGAACTAAGGGCCATATACAACGCCCTACGTCAAGCGGAGACCTTTCTTCGCGACCAACCGGTTCTGATCCAGTCAAGCAACGTCACCGCAGTAGCTCATGTAAACCGCCAAGGCGGCACAAGGAGCAGAGTGGCGATGGCGAAAGCCACCAGAATTCTTTGCTGGGCGGAGAATCATGTAAGAGCACTGTCAACAGTGTTCATTCCGGAAGTGAACAACTAGAAAGCAGACTTCCTCACCAGACATACGTCCTGGAGAGTGGAGACTTAATCAGCAAGTCTTTGCACAGATTGCAGTTCGATGGGGACTGCCACAGATAGACAGGATGGCGTCCCGCCTCAACAAAAAGCTGCAGAGTTATTGCGCCTGGTCAAGAGACCCTCAGGCAGTAGCGGTAGACGCCCTAGTGACACCGTGGGTGTGTTAGGGTCTCCTGCCCTGTGCTGCCACGTCGTCATGGCAACCGGGAGACAAGTTCTAGCGGAGTAACCTGAGCGCAGCTGATACTCCGGTTCGGGTCTTCTGCTGTGCAGTGGTTACAGGCTCTGTGCATGGCAGGGGATCCGGTGCTGGTTTTTGTGCTCACAGTCTGTGAGGTCTGAGTGGGGCGTGGACAGCACCTGCTTTATAAACCCTCTTCTCAGGTTAAGCAGATGCTGCTGAATCTTTGTTGGTTAGTTAGTTCCTGAAAGTTAGCCAGTACTGTGTAGCTTTGTATTTGTTGTTGCTTACTGCAAATAGGCCTGGGGATTTGGTACTACACTCTGCCAATCCAGACCTAGCAGTAAGACTGGAGTCAGTCGTTTAACTTGCTGGGGTTATTTTGCTACTCTGTGAATTTAGCAAGTTTGCGGCTGTATTCTCAGACTTGCCTGCCTAAATCCTTTCTCACTGTGCAAGGTGTTCAGGTGTCAGTTTAGTGGCAGTAAGCTGAACCTGTGCACTGCAAGTGAGGATTAGGATTGTGGAGACTCTCCTTGTGTCTATCATTCCATCTCTGACCAAGGAGTTTACTGCCACACCCGTTGGTAACCCTTTAGGGTTTTGCTGTTGCCCTTCGCAACAGCATTTTGGGTTCTCTACCTATTAAAACACAACATCTTGCTTTTTCCATAGCTAAAACTAGGGAGACACACAGTTTCTTATCCTCTGGGCTTCTCTGTTCACTTTGTGTTTATATTGTTACCCTATCACCTTCTGTGTACGTCATATTCCCCAGTCTGTCTGTGAGTTCATTTGTTTTGCATCCCTATCCGTTCAGATACCAGTACATTCCTGCAGGCACTGGTGTGCATAACAGGGTGTTCCAGTCAGTCTATGTATTTCCTCCTCTTCCTCTCATACCCAAGGGTTAAGAATAATAAGAAAAAGGAGGAGTGAGAACAATCCTCATTGTTCCAGATTGGCCACGAAGGATCTGGTATCCGGATCTGCAGGAAATGCTTACAGAAAATCTGTGGCCTCTTCTTCTAAGGCAGGACCTGTTGCGACAGGGCCCATGTCTGTTCCAAGACTTACCGCGGCTGCGTTTGATGGTATGGCAGTTGAACGCCGGATCCTAGCGGATAAAGGCATTCCGGATGAGGTCATTTCTACGCTGATGAAGGCTAGGAAGGACGTGACAGCTTAACATTATCACCGTATATGACGAAAGTATGTTTCTTTTTTTTTTTTAATAAACTTTTTTATTGATAGTTTGCAGGTTTACAGATTGGCATATTTATATTTGTAATTGATACAAGTAGTATGGAAGGTAACTATCTAATTTTCCTTTTTAATCATAACCAGATACATACATACAGACAAGACAGAGACACATGGGAAGAAAGAGGGGGGGGGAAAGATTGGAGATGTAGATATGAATGCGCTAGTAGGCATTAGATTTCAAAATAGTATTTTCAACAAAGGCTTCATATATAAGGCGGATAAATCTGTTAATACATTCGTAAGATTGTTCTAAATTGTTAGACTAGCAGTCCAACAGTCCCATGTAGGAGGAATGGTGGTATCGGCTAGGGGTGGGGGGGGGGTTTGCATTTCAGACAGTAGAGAGGAGTAGTGGCTGAGCTCTTTTCCATTGTATGGATCCAAGGAAATTTGAGATAACTTTTGTGTCTGCTTCTGCTAGGGTTTTTATGAAGAAGTTCCATCTGTTGTACAAGGCGGAGGAGGATCCAGGGTCATTTAAAAGGACTGAGCGAATGTCAAAATATAGGTGTTGGAGTAGTCTTGATTTCAGTTCATGAATTGACGGTGCAGACTTCTTGATCCAGTGGATTAGAATAAGCTTCTTAGCCAGGGTCAAAGCAATAATAATAAAGGGAATATATCTGGAAGGAGGGGCACCCAATGTCCAATTGTCAAATTTAAATAATAAACATGCATCAGGAGAAGGGGTTAGAGATAAACCAAGTATTGAATTTAAGTAGAATATCGTCTTAGCCCAAAATCTTCTTACTTTAGAGCAATCCCAAAAACAGTGTAAAAATTTAGCATTTGACTTCGAGCATTTAATACATTTCCCTGTTTCATCAGGGACCATGTGTTTTCTCTGTGAGGGAGAGATATAAGCTCTATGTAAGCATCTAAAATGTGTTTCTTGTAGATATGCTGATTGTAAATGTTTAGCATATTTACTATAGTCTAGTAGTGTTGTTTCTTCTGAGCCTGCTATATTAGGAATATCGGATCTCCAGTTAGCTAGGAATTGTTGGGGGGGTGGTGAAGAATGTACTTTAGCTTTAAGTAGGGAGGGGTAGAGTTGATGAATCTTGTAGGTTTTTGCAGGCAACCCATTCAATATTTTAGAAATAATGTGAGGTTCATTGTAATGGGGGAAGGATATAGGTAATGCTTGTGTATAGTGTCTGACCTGAAGATAGAGATAAAATAGATTGTTTGGAATATCATACCTATCCTGTAGGTCTTTGAATGTATAGATATAGCCTCCCGGATCAAAGACTCTGCTCACAAGTGCTATTCCCTTTTGTTTCCATGTTTGAAAGGAGGGATTATGTAAGGACGGTTGAAATTCTGGATTTCCCCATAAGGGAAGGTAGGGTGAGAATCTAAAGTCTTTCTTTAGCTTTTTGTGTAAGCTTATCCAATTTAAATAAGTATCCCTAAAAATCACATGATTGTACAAGTGCTTTGGTATGTAGTAGTGCTGAGGGTGAATAGGGTTCAAATATAGCATGATCTAACTTAATATCGGAGTATGTGGATGATTCCCTTAACCACTCGCAAGCATATCTAAAGAAAACTGCTACTGTGTAAGATTTAAAATCAGGGATCTTGAGCCCTCCCACCGATTTGGGGAGGATCAGCTTTGAAAGTGCTATTCTTGCTCGTTTTCCTTTCCATAAGAATTTGGATATTGAGGAATTGATAGCTAATATGTCTCTATTGTTTAAAGCGATGGGTAACATCTGTATAGCATAAAACAGTTTGGGGAAGATTACCGTCTTTACAGCAGCAGCTCTGCCCAGAAGGGAAAGGGGAAGTAAGTTCCATGAAGCCATCAAAGCTATAACCTTGTCCACTAGGGGGGAAAAATTTGCCTTATAGAGTTTATCATTGGTCCCTGTAATATTGACACCAAGATATTTCAGGTGGGAGGTGTTAATTTTAAAACCTTCGAAAGCTGGGGAGGAAAGCAAATCTAAAGAATAGGATCCTAGGGGAAGGATCTGAGATTTGTCGATATTTATCTTATAGCCTGACACTTTGCCAAAGTCTCTGATGATTTGCATTATCTTGGGAATAGATTGTAGGGGTTCAGAGACAAAAAGCAACATGTCGTCTGCAAAAAGCGAGACTTTTAATTCGTAGGAGGAAATCTTTATGCCCTTGAAGTCAGAAGCATTGCGAAGCTTAATGGCCAGTGGTTCTATAGCTATTGCGAACAAGAGAGGGGATAAGGGACAGCCTTGCCTAGTGCCTCTGAATAGTTCAAAACGTTCCGAAATTTGTCCATTGCACATAATTTGTGAGGACGGGTTAGTGTATAGTGCCTTAATGAGGGAAATAAAATGGGGTGAGAATCCGAACCTATCCAAGGTATTGTATAAGTGGGGCCAGAGGACCAGGTCAAAGGCCTTTTCTGCATCAAGTGATATGATCACCCCTGAAGGGGCCACATCACTTGAGTTTTGTAGGTGTTGGACTGCAGAAATGACCTTTCTGACATTTAAAACTGAGTGTCTCCCTGCAATGAACCCTGTTGGATCTGGGTGTACTATTACAGGTAACACTTCTTTGAGTCTATTAGATATTACTTTTGCTAGTATCTTATAGTCAGAGTTGAGTAGTGATATAGGTCTATAGGACCCCGGCAGAGATAAATCTCGACCCGGTTTTGGTATTATTTTAATATATGCTGCATTGAAATATAGTGGGGGGGGGGGGTGCCTGTCTGTAGTATTTGGTTAAAGGTTGCCACTAAGGGATCAAGGATTTCAGTAATCATTAGTTTATAGAAGGATCCTCCATACCCATCAGGTCCTGGGGCTTTTGAGGAGTGGAGAGATTTAATAACCCTAGTGACCTCATCCGAAGTCACCGGCCCTTCCAATATCTTTCTCATGTCATCCGTAATAGAAGGACATGGTGGTTCATGAAAATTAGGTATAGAGGAATCTAGAGGATTATCTCTATTGTCTTTATCATGGGTGTGGGGGCCATAAAGATTTGAGTAAAATTCTTTCATTATTTGTGTAGCCTGTTTATTAGTAGATGTCAGAGAACCGTCTGGGCATTTCAGGGGATGAACTGCTGCTGACGTTCTATTGCCATTCAAGATATTAGTGAGCATTTTACCTGTTCTGTTACCGAACCTGTGGTATCTGTAATTAGTGCTATACAGGTGTTTACTCCCTTGCTTATGTAAATATGCATTAAAGTGTGCTTTAGCCATATTATATGACTGTTTGTTATTTGATGTTTGTTTTCTGCAGTATTCAGTGTAGGCTGAAGAAAGTGTTTTTTGTAATTCAACGTATATCTTAGCAAAATTTTTATTCAAGTTTGCCACGTAAGAGATTATATCCCCCCTTAGGACTACTTTTGCAGTTTGCCAGAACAAAGGGGGGTTGGCGGTAGCTTGCGACTGGTTATCTGTACAATAGTTTTTCCAGCTATCCATTAGCATAGATTTAAATTCAGGGGAGGCTAAGAGGTGAGAAGGAAAGCACCATCTGTCCCGTAAAGTATGTTCTTCTGATATGTGTAGGGTGAAGTTTTGTAATGCGTGGTCAGAAATGGAAATTGGTTCAATATTAATTAAGGATATCCTTGAGAACAGAGTCTGTGATACCAGCAGGTAATCAATTCGTGATAGTGTGTGGTGAGCTGCCGAGAGGCAGGTATATTCTTTAGTGGTGGGATTAGAAGCTCTCCATAAGTCAATAAGACTTAATTGTTCTGCAAATTGTGGAATTCCCATCTTGGGAAGAGAAAACCCTCTTTTAGGTGCTTTTGACCGGTCTAAATATTTATCTGATATTAAATTAAAGTCCCCACATACTATTAGAGGGAGATGTGCATTCGGTAGGAGTTCAGCTGTCAGTCTCATAAAAAATTATTTTTTATATTCTGTGGGACCATAAGCATTGCATAATATGTATGGTTTGGAATAGAGGGAGATATGGGCAATGACAAATCTACCCTCTGGATCTATTATTGTTTTGGTCACCTCAAGAGGTATTATACGTTTAGCCAATATTACTACTCCCCTCGCTTTAGAGGTGTATGGGGCACATGCCACCATCTTCCACCCTAGCATCTGAAGTTTTAACATTTATGATTGTATTAAATGAGCCTCTTGTAGAAAGATTAGCTCTAATTTGAGTTTATTGCAATATACCAGTACCTTCCTACGTTTCGCAGGGGAGTTAAAACCTCCTACATTTAGGGATCCTACCTTTAGTGTAGCCATAACTCTTGTAGAAGTGTAAGCCCATCATAATTCAGGTACCGCCTGGTGATATAATTGAGGAAAGGAAGAAGAAAGAAGGGGGGGGGGGGGGGCAAAACACAGAGGGAAGGGGAGAGACAGACATTTGCACATGAGACCTCAGTCTCAGGAATTAACATGCATCGCACGTCAAATCTAGCTAATAAACATTCAAATAGCTTCTGGAACATTTGAAAAAACAAATACTTATACAATAGTGGGAATAATCCCATCCTAGATCCGTAGCATACTCCTTCCATGAATGGCATACTATTTAAGAGTTTCCCCCTGTAAACCAGGAATAAGGGAAGTGATCGCTTGGATGGCCAGATCAGATCGCCTCACAGGTTGTATATTTTGGCGCAGGATAGGAATTTCTCCTTGTAACT
Organism: Pseudophryne corroboree; assembly: GCF_028390025.1. Classification (NCBI taxonomy): domain Eukaryota; kingdom Metazoa; phylum Chordata; class Amphibia; order Anura; family Myobatrachidae; genus Pseudophryne; species Pseudophryne corroboree. Next base: position 917,421,010 of record NC_086447.1, on the reverse strand, counting down.
TTGGTATTGCGTGTTTGGAAATACTTTATTCTTGTGTGAGACACTAATCTTTTCAGTTATGGTCTGAGATATCATGGTCCCTGGTGTTTCCGTTGTCCCGCAGGAAATCTGCTGCATCCTCAGGAGATAAAAAATCAAAATGCTTGTCTTTGTAGAAGATGCGCAGTTTGGCAGGATATATTAGCGCAAATTTCTGTTTGTCAGCAATAAGGCCCGAACATATGGGAGAAAAGGCTCTGCGGGCTTTCGTTAGTTCTACTGAGAAATCCTGGAAGAATCGTAGTGTTATACCTTCCCATTTCAAAACCGGCGTTTTCCTGGAGGCTGTCCAGATTGCTAGTTTGTGAGTATAGCTGAGGCATTTAAATATAATAACTCTTGGTCGCGTGTCGTTAGGGCGCGGGGGAGGGCCAATCCTGTGTACTCTTTCTATGATCATGTCTTGACATAGATTCTGTATCCCTAGCAGTTGTGGGAGAGTGGTTTTAACAAATTGTTCTAGGGATGGTCTCTTGAATGTTTCTGGGAGGCCGACCACTCTTATATTATTCCGCCTTGTACGGTTTTCGATTTCCTCCAGCCTGTTGTTAAGATTATAATCCTCATTGTTCCAGATTGGCCACGAAGGATCTGGTATCCGGATCTGCAGGAAATGCTTACAGAAAATCCGTGGCCTCTTCTTCTACGGCAGGACCTGTTGCAACAGGGCCCATGTCTGTTCCAGGACTTACCGCGGCTGCGTTTGACGGTATGGCGGTTGAACGCCGGATCCTAGCGGATAAAGGCATTCCGGATGAGGTCATTCCTACGCTGATGAAGGCTAGGAAGGACGTGACAGCTTAACCTTATCACCGTATATGTCGAAAATATGTTTCTTGGTGTGAGGCCAGGAATGCTCCTACAGAAGAATTCCATCTGGGCCGTTTCCTTCACTTCCTACAAACTGGAGTGAATTTGGGCCTAAAACGTAGGCTCCAATAAAGTTCAGATTTCGGCCCTATCCATTTTCTTTCAAAAAGAGTTGGCTTCTCTACCAGAAGTTCAGACGTTTGTAAAAGGAGTGCTGCATATTCAGCCTCCTTTTGTGCCTCCGGTGGCACCTTGGGATCTTAGCGTGGTGTTAAGTTTCCTAAAGTCACACTGGTTTGAACCACTCAAAACGGTGGAAGTAAAATATCTCACGTGGAAGGTGGTCATGCTATTAGCCTTGGCTTCGGCTAGGCGTGTGTCAGAATTGGCGGCTTTGTCGCATATAAGCCCTTATCTGGTTTTTCCATGCGGATAGAGCAGAATTGCGGACCCGCCCACAATTTCTGCCGGAAGTGGTTTCATCCTTTCATATAAACCAACCTATTGTGGTGCCTGTGGCTACTCCTGACTTGGAGGATTCCGAGTCACTGGATGTAGTCGGGGCTTTGAAGGTTTATGTAGCCAGAACGGCTAAGGTCAGGAAAACAGAATCTTTGTTTATCCTGTATGCTTCCAACAAGCTTGGAGCGCCTGCTTCAAAGCAAACTATTGCTCGCTGGATCTGTAACACGATTCAGCAGGCTCATTCTGCGGCTGGATTGCCGCTGCCTAAATCAGTAAAGGCCCATTCCACGAGGAAGGTGGGCTCTTCTTGGGCGGCTGCCCGAGGGGTCTCGGCATTACAGCTTTGCCGAGCGGCTACTTGGTCAGGTTCAAACACCTTTGCAAAGTTCTACAAATTTGATACACTGGCTGAGGAGGACCTTGTGTTTGCTCATTCGGTGCTGCAGAGTCATCCGCACTCTCCCGCCCATTTGGGAGCTTTGGTATAATCCCCATGGTCCGTATGGAGTCCCCAGCATCCACTAGGACGTTAGAAAAATTAAGATTTTACTTACCGGTAAATCTATTTCTCGTAGTCCGTAGTGGATGCTGGGCACCCGTCCCAAGTGCGGACTTCTTCTGCAATATTTGTATATAGTTATTGCTTAAATAAGGGTTATAGTATGGTTGCATCAGGGTTGATCTGATGCTCCGTTGTTGTTCATACTGTTAACTGGGTAAGTTTATCACAAGTTATACAGTGTGATTGGTGTGGCTGGTATGAGTCTTGCCCTGGATTCCAAAATCCTTTCCTTGTACTGTCAGCTCTTCCGGGCACAGTTTCTCTAACTGAGTTCTGGAGGAGGGACATAGAGGGAGGAGCCAGAGCAAACCAGTATCCAAATTCTTTCTTAGAGTGCCCTGTCTCCTGCGGAGCCCGTCTATTCCCCATGGTCCTTACGGAGTCCCCAGCATCCACTACGGACTACGAGAAATAGATTTACCGGTAAGTAAAATCTTATTTTCATACTGTTAACTGGGTAGTTATCACAAGTTATACGGTGTGATTGGTGTGGCTGGTATGAATCTTGCCCTTGGATTAACAAAATCCTTTCCTTGTACTGTCCATCTCCTCTGGGCACAGTTTCTCTAACTGAGGTCTGGAGGAGGGGCATAGAGGGAGGAGCCAGTGCACACCAGGAACTAAATTCTTTCTTAAAGTGCCCATGTCTCCTGCGGAGCCCGTCTATCCCCATGGTCCTTACGGAGTCCCCAGCATCCTCTATGGACTACGAGAAAAAGATTTACCGGTATGTAAAATCTTATTTTTTTGGGGGGGGGGTAAGGGGGGCAGGGGTTCTGGATCCTTTCCTATCTTCAAGCTGTATGGTATCTCTGACCCCGTCTGACATCAAAGTGCACATCTCTGCTCTCAGTCTTGTTCCAGAGCAGAATTGCTCCACTACCGTATGTTCGCACCTTTCTCCAGAATGTCCTCAGTTTTCAACCTACCTTTCTCCCTCCAGTGGCTCCGTGTGATTTGTCAGTAGTTCTCCAAGTGCTTCATGAGCCTCTGTTTGAACCCCCTCTATTCAGAGGATCTCAAGTGGCTAACTGAAAAGACTATACCTTCTGGCTATTACACCTGCCTGATTGGTGTCAGATTTGGGTGCGCACCCCTTTTGCTCTCCCTTTTCTGGTCTCTGTATGTGTGTGTGTGTGTGTGTGTGTGTGTGTGTGTGTGTTTATTTTTAATTTTTATTTATTTTCATCGGGACAGGGCTGTCTTTCGAACTTTGCCTGTTTTATCCTTCCCAAGTTAGTTTACCATTTCCACCTTGTAAAATGTGGTACTGCCTTTACTCTACCTGGAGCTCTCAATAGTGGAGGCCTCCCTCGATGTGATCCATGCTCCCTTTTTTTATTTAATCTACGTGGATTGTACCAGTTCTCTACGGATATTGAATTAGGGGTAAGTATGCCATTAAGGTAAGTGCCCTCCTAAAACAGTTACGTTCTCCCTACGTTAGCCAGGTATGTGTTCCATGAATTTGTAATGGTATGTAATTGGAATCCCTACTGCCGCCCCGTATTACCACTCGTGTGGTGGTCCATGCCACCACCCGATGGGGAATAAGAGTGTGGTTAGCGAAGCATGCCACCGTGCCTGATGCGTGGTGTCTGCAGCGATACCGCAAGGGGACTTGCTGCGTTCTCAGTTGGGATTCTGGCGTTTGTCTCCTGACTGACAGTATTCTGGCACCAACCCTTTGTAACTGGTATACCAAGTAGTTAGTTGTTCCCTGAACCAAATTACATTCAGGTTAAGTAAACCATGTAAGACCCCTTTTCCACTTCATCAGTAACCTTGTTTATTGCTTGATCTATCTGGCTTGTGGTTTATTGCAATACCCCTTTCAGTCTGCCTCAAAAATCTGGGTTATTGCACATAAATCCACGTTGATGTGCAGTCTGAAAAGGGCCAGTTGAAATAATCATGGTTGATCGACATGGTATCAAGTCTGGTAGCTACCAGGGTTGAACACTAATTCAACCTGTCTTGCATTGAGGTGTGAACGGGTAAGCCGGGTCTATGCAACCCATTACAATTTTACGCTATAAGAAGAGGTGGCACTTGGAGATCATCTCCAAGTGCCACCTCCGCACGCGTCACTGTTGAAGTCACCACCCCGGCATATTGATGTGTAAAAGGGTCAGTTAAAAATAACCCAACTCCAGTGACCTGTGAATCCCAGCCTGTTATCAACCAGAATTGGACCTGGGGAAGTGTGCTGTGTAAACGTCATGACCTGAGTTATGCTTAAAAGATGCTGATTGTCTGTATATGCAGAGGACTTCCTCATGGGAGTGTCTGTGAGTGACATGCAGGGCAGACACGGGCTCGTTATAAAAGGGGCCAACCTGGGAATAACCTAGGTTCAGGGTGCATGGTAAACATTCTTGGGTCATGGTTGTAACAGTCTCTGAAAGCCCAGGTTGGACCTGGCTTTTTTTTGTGTAAAAAGTATTATACATGTTTGCTATTTTAAATGGCAGATTAGTATGCCAGGTAAGTGATTGTGAACCTTTAGCCATTTGCTCATGTAAGTCAGTAAACTCTTGCATTTAGGTTAAATGTGGCAGGGATTGAAGTGTGTTCTGAAATCACTTTTACTGGTGCTATCCGTGTTTTCTCTTGCAGGTTACACAGGTTGTCCACAGGATAAACTGTGGGATATGATGTGTCAACAGCGGATTGACACCATTGATCAAAGCTTTTGGCCTCCCAGAATGCACCGGGCCAGTCCCCTATATCCCCGCCTCTTTGCTCAGGCAATTCAGTTTGTTTGGTGTGGCAGGAGACAGACCAAGATCAATGGGCTACTGGTTTTATAGCAGCTATAAGCTTTTTATTTTATTTTTATAGTGATTTAAAAAAAAAAATTTTTTTACGGTGTGATCTTTCTAAAAAGCGTCCTATACGTACCATTTAGAGTCGCTCCAACAACTCTCCGCTGTGTCACAACAACGTTTACCCACGTGTACAGTGTTTTTTGGCGTGCATCTGTGTAGGATATACTAGCAGGTCCTGGTGCTCAGAACAAGGGAGATGTTCATGAAGTGAGTCCAGAGCACCAGGACGTAACGCTGGGAAAGGGGAATGGAAAGGGAATAGCCCCTGGCGCCCTAACTCTGTTGTCTCACCCGTGCTGTCAGAAATGAAGGGCGGATTATGTCTGCCCAACTCCGATGCCCCCCGGTCTTAGTGAGAGACAAAGGGAAATCCGAGACAGGATGATAACAAGAGGCCCTCTAACTAAGCAAACAGGCCAGGGGCTACAAGCTAACTAAAAACCTCAAGTATGTGCGGAGAAACCGCCAAAGGAAAAGAACAACAAAGGAAATGCTGATCACACGCCGACACAATACCTTTGTGTACCGGCGGTGACAGCATAAGCAGAACCCTCTGCAAAACACCAGGGACAGAAACAATAATGGAATACAGCGGCCTAGGCCAACGGACGCGGCAGAGCCGCTACTCACGGAACCGGTATGAATACTGGCAAACGGACAGGAACTTCTAATGCTGCCGACACCGACTCTCAGAACTGGAGGACAGGCAGAATCCCAAACGACAGACCGGTGGACACCAGGAAGCCAGAAGACTTGACCAGGGACAGGCAAAGCCACTGGACCTCAGGGCAGGAACGCCTCACAGCAGGACACGGAATCAGACACAGGAATCGACACAGGGACTGACACAGGAATCAACACAGGGACTGACAGGAACCAGCTCAGACTTCAAGCAGACTGCAAACCAAGAAATATCACCAGCATCTGTGAATTGCAGTCAGCCAGCATATAACAGAGAGGCCTAATTAATAATCCCATGCAGCTGCCCTGTTGCATGAGTCTAAACTGACAAGATGCAATTAGCAGCCAGGTGAGGCTGAACACATGGGAACAAGCTGCAATTACGCAGACTCACCAGCGGCAGCAGACAAGAGTATTCTAAAACAGAGCAACGGGAAATCCTGGCATGCAAGACAACTTTATAAAAATAAAATAGGAATGAACCACTACCTGTGGTTCATAACAGTATCCCCTCCTTAAGGGTGAGCTCCGAGCACCCCATGACACCCACGGGGAACATAAACAGAAGTAAAACATAAAATACAGAACAAAAATGCAAAACAGGAATGAGCCACAGCCGAGGCTCATAACATTACCCCCTCCTTGAGGAGGGGTCAAAAGACCCCAAAATTCAGACTATCCAGAACAAGGGATACAAAAAAAAAACCTGACACACTGGTCTAACAGACAAGAAAACAAAAACAAGCTGTAGCAACAACTTGTAACAGTGCCCTCCCCTTGATGGTGGCCACTGGACACAAGACAAAGGGGGAAAAAAATCTTTTTTTTTTTAATTTTTTTATCAAGGCGAGTCAAAAATTATTATTTCTTTTTCTTCTTCTTTTTACAAAGCTCTTTAGGTCTGACCAAGGTAATTCCCCAAACATTGTCTGAACTGATGGTACCACCCATCAAGGCTGCGTTCAAATCAGACAGGTCTCTTACCCTTGGGAGCTGAACTTTTTGGTAAAGTACTATTATTAGAAGAAGAAGTCAGAAAAGCACATCCTGCAGTCAAAACAACGGGCTGAGACTCTTGTGCTGAGTTTACAGTATTTGGTGGACTCAGAATATAAGACGGGTGACCTAGAGGAACCTGAACCAATTTATTTGGAACCATATCTTTTAATAATTGCATCACTGAATGCTAGGGGATCCTGAAGAATGGGATCTTCAGCTTTCATTAGGCTGGTCACCCACTCAAAAGGCTCTCCTCTAAAATAATAAGAAATGGTCTAGACAACATAATAGTGTAATAGTGTTTGAAAAGCGCCAGAAATTGGGCTAAGTCCCCATCAAAGGTTATGGATGTTGAGATATCAGAGTCAGGATCTGTTTCCTTCTCATCTGACTGACTGGAGTGCTTTGCTAGGACCTGGTCACTATTGACCTTACTCGAAGCTGAGACTCTCTGAACCCCACCCGGGGCAGTGACTTTCTGAACCCCACCTGGGGCAGTGACTTTCTGAACCCCACCCAGGGCAGTGACTTTCTGAACCCCACCCGGGGCAGTGACTTTCTGAACCCCACCCGGGGCAGTGGCCTCCGGGAACCCCGCTGGGGCAGTGGCCTCCGGGAACCCCGCTGGGGCAGTTGCCTCCGGGAACCCCGCTGGGGTCAGCACCTCGGATTCTTTTACTGGGACCGGGCCGTTGGCCTCTCTGACTGGGATCGGGCCATCGGCCTCCCTCTCTGAGTCGATAATTATCGAAAGTTCTCCCGGGACTATGACTTCCGGGACTTTTGCTGAAGCAATAACGTTCAGATCCTCCACTAATGCTATGCTTCTTAAGTTCTTTCCTGGGGAAGCAACTTCTAGACCCTTCTTTAGGGCTGCGTCTCTCGAGACCCCACTTGGGGATATTACTTCAAAGATCCCTTCTGGGGTTTTGCTTCTCGAGTTCCCTTCAAGAACTATGATTTTAGATACCCTTTCTGGGGTTGCGCTCTTCAAGTCCCTACCTCGGGTAACAGCTTCTGAGACCCCTTCTGGTATGGACACCTGAACTACAATATTTGATGTCCCTCTATAAGCTTGGGCATCGGGTACCGCACCAGCACTCTGGGCATCGGGTACCGCACCAGCACTCTGGGCATCGGGTACCGCACCAGCACTCTGGGCATCGGGCACCCCTCCAGGACCCTGGGCATCGGGCACCCCTCCAGGACCCTGGGCATCGGGCACCACTCCAGGACCCTGGGCTACGGGCACCACTCCAGGACCCTGGGCTACGGGCACCACTCCAGGACCCTGGGCTACGGGCACCACTCCAGGAACCTGGGCTACGGGCACCACTCCATGGGTTTGCAACTCTGCTTCAACAGGAACCTCAATAGAGGAGAGAAACATTCTCTTTTGATTCCTGAATCTATAATGGGGCTCCCTTGCCCAAGGACCCCAATTATAGGACAGAGAGCTTTTTAGTGTGGGTTGTGTGACAAGTACCTCTGCCACAGTAGAGATAGGAGTAGGTCTTGTATCCTGACTCAACTTGGCCAGAGGGCAAGACTCGTCACCACACTTTGGCTTGCGCAACTCACAGGTCTGCAGATAGTGGCCTAAACCCCCACAATATAGACATAAGTTTAAGTTTCTGCGACGCAGACGCTCCTCTTCTGAGAGCCTGGGCCGCAGAAAACTTTTAAACCTTTTCTCTTCAAATAAACCAGAGGGTTCTCTTGTCACCATACTGTGAACTAGAGTCTCTTTAGAGATAGATGTACTCTCAACGACTTCTGGCAAGTTGAGCAAGATTTTAGTCAGAAGGTTTTGCAGTTGCTTTAGGGATTGCTGCAAAACTTCTAGTCGCTCTGGTCTCAAAGTACTGAATGCAGAGTTCAGGGCTACGAGAGATGCCTGCAGGGCTTGCATAGTAGACATAGGAGGATTTAAGACTAGACAAGGCAAGACTGGACAAGGCAAGACTAGACAAGGCAAGACTAGACTTCTTTTTTTTTTTTTTAAACACCGGACTGGATCTCTAAACACCGGACTGGATCTCTAAACACCGGACTGGATCTCTAAACACCGGACTGGGCCAAAAAAGAAAAAAAAAGTTTTATTTCTTTTTTGTGGTATGGCTGGTGATAATGTTAGGTTCCTGGTGCTCAGAACAAGGGAGATGTTCATGAAGTGAGTCCAGAGCACCAGGACGTAACGCTGGGAAAGGGGAATGGAAAGGGAATAGCCCCTGGTGCCCTAACTCTGTTGTCTCACCCGTGCTGTCAGAAATCCCTTGCGAGACTATGGTTTCTTGAGCCCTTGGCAGCCGCGTTTGAAGGGCGGATTATGTCTGCCCAACTCCGATGCCCCCCGGTCATAGTGAGAGACAAAGGGAAATCCGAGACAGGATGATAACAAGAGGCCCTCTAACTAAGCAAACAGGCCAGGGGCTACAAGCTAACTAAAAACATCAAGTATGTGCGGAGAAACCGCCAAAGGAAAAGAACAACAAAGGAAATGCTGATCACACGCCGACACAATACCTTTGTGTACCGGCGGTGACAGCATAAGCAGAACCCTCTGCAAAACACCAGGGACAGAAACAGTAATGGAATACAGCGGCCTAGGCCAACGGACGCGGCAGAGCCGCTACTCACGGAACCGGTATGAATACTGGCAAACGGACAGGAACTTCTAATGCTGCCGACACCGACTCTCAGAACTGGAGGACAGGCAGAATCCCAAACGACAGACCTGTGGACACCAGGAAGCCAGAAGACTTGACCAGGGACAGGCAAAGCCACTGGACCTCAGGGCAGGAACGCCTCACAGCAGGACACGGAATCAGACACAGGAATCGACACAGGGACTGACACAGGAATCAACACAGGGACTGACAGGAACCAGCTCAGACTTCAAGCAGACTGCAAACCAAGAAATATCACCAGCATCTGTGAATTGCAGTCAGCCAGCATATAACAGAGAGGCCTAATTAATAATCCCATGCAGCTGCCCTGTTGCATGAGTCCAAACTGACAAGATGCAATTAGCAGCCAGGTGAGGCTGAACACATGGGAACAAGCTGCAATTACGCAGACTCAGAGAAGAGGGGCGACTAGGCACTGGTATGTAATTGGTTATGTATAATATTGTTGAAAACCAAAGGCGGACAATTAAACTGTAAGAAAGAAGGATAGGTTCTTTCAATAATAGTCCTTCTTGGTGGTGCGCCCAGAGCTAGAGAGTACAAGTACTGGCAATGGGAGAAAAAGAAAGCTCTTGTGTGGGCGCACTCTTAGAAAAAGGAAAAAAAGGAGAAGAAAAATTTCTTCAATTGGAAAAAGATTATGTTAAAACATTATTTTATTTAGTAGTTAAAACAAATACCCTTCTACGATCCAATAAAGAGAATGCACAAATAATGCAAAAGAATGATAATATATATATATTATATGGGGAATGTTCTGGTCTGTGAATCCTGGGAGAAAGATTAGAAAGGTTGCAGACACTAAACAGTCTGATAGCCGTTTCTCCTGACCAGTACAGATATTCTGTATTAATGGGACCCACGGAGGAGGTCAGTGTGCAAATTTTGTCATAGAAAGACCACTTTGATTAGGTCAATGCTATACATTTAGTTGGTTACCCATAAATTCAAATGTCATAATTTTAGATTGTAAGTCTAGTAATGCTAATAGAAAATGTGTCCTCATAAAAAGTGATATAGAGAGGGAAGGCAAGAAAAGTATATTCAGTGGTGATACTGCTGTTGGTGTCCACCCTTCAGAGGAAGGGGAATAGTTCCTATCCTACAACACCGGGTATTCCCAGGGAGTCTCCTTTCGTGGTACTGACCCAGCCCGACGCTGTTTAGCTTCCAAGATCGGACGAGATCGGGCACAAGCAGCGTGGTATGATAGTAGGAAGGATATCTACCAATGAGAGTGCACCTATATATGAAAATATAGAATGATAGAAAGGATAGGAAGTATAGTGCGTGGATCTACTTTCCTCGTTAGGCAAGGAAAAGCGGCTGTCACACAGTGGCGCCGTATACCCTGGATCGGGGATGAGAGTCCACTCGAAAAAAGGGGGTAGAGGGGGGGGGGGAGAGGAAAAAACGGGGGGAATGGGGAGAGAGAAATTGGTGGATTGGACTTTATGAAGTAAGAGGATCATACATTGTTTGGAGATAAAATGTCCAATGGAAGGAAAAGGAATCTGACAGCTTCAAAAGCAAAAAGCAAGCTGTCTATACATACTTTACATAAAGCCAATCTAAATCTAAATATATGCAAAAATACTAACCCATACGTAATTGTAAGTGGAAAAAAGTGCATCTGTTAAGAAGTACTGAGTACAGCTGTTATGAATCAAAAAACAGGTAGTAGGTGATAGCCAAATAAACACATGTAATACAATATGTTTAACTAAGGCAAATATGATCCTGTAATATACAGGAATTAGGATCACCCTCTTGTCACTCAAATGAAATGAGCTAGATTACACACAAAAAGACCTTATCATATGTGTGTGTATAACTACTGCCTGTGAAATATTATCCATGCAGCAAAAAAGGTTTTTAGTCATACTGCGTAAATACTTATGACAGAAAATTTTCCCAAAATAATGACTTGTGTTGGAAACAGAAACCCATATACACATACAGTCAAAAACGATGGATATTAATGTTGGCGAAAAAATGCCAAGGATACTCAGAAGGTCAGATGCAGCAGATAGAGGGTAACCAGAAAAGCCTCCATAAGCAGGTCCCGCTGTGGAGTCCGTAGAAAACGCGTTTCGCCCGCAGGCTTGTTCACTTCCGGGATCTCAACAGCACGTTGTGCATACAGGGTTTAAAAGCCCTGTAATAGGGATAGCAGCCAATCGGCTTGGGAGTACATTAGTCACGTGGGCGGGAGTGGGATGACTGACAGCGCCAGTACCCGATGGAGAAGAGTGTGCGGTGCATCGGTATAAGTGTGACGCGTCTGTAGAATGCATGACGCTCAGGGGGTGTGTGTGCTCTAAAGACGGCACACTGGCGTGATGATGCTCGGGTGTGTGTGCTCTAAGCACGGACTGGGGACAGCGCACTAGCTGGGGAGGTAGTATGGCGCCATATTGAAAGAGGGAATGCCAGGTCTCTATGCGGGACAGCATCATAAACTAATAGAAGTGGTATTGGTGAGTGACCAGTGGGGGCGGGTACACGGCATGTCATAGCCAGGTCGGGGACCGGAGCTGCCTGATAAATTTAATACCTACAGGACAACCTGAGGCTGAAATGTATGTAAGGTGCACTATAAATGACAAAAAGGGCGGAGAAATGAGGGTGCCGTCTTAGGGACAGGTGAGGCATCGGGGTGTTGTAAGGTGGAGAGAAATAAAAACAATACCTTTTATCTGGTATAGGTGTGGAAATTAGAGTGGAGGGTGTAAAAATAACAAGGGTAAGTAGTATAAAAATATATATATATATATATATATATATATATTATTATTATTATTATTATTATTATTATTATTATTAAATAAATAAACTAAAAAAATATCAAAAAAATAAAATAAATATAAAAATAAAACAGAATAATAAATACATTTGTTGGAGTTGGAGGAAGTGACGCTGGGGAGTTGTGCTGTGGTAGAGAAAAAATGCTAGAGGTATCTTTGCTAAGGATTATGATAATAAATATTGGATACTTGATACTATACTGGGTGAAAGATAGGGCAGTGCAGGGAGACCTCACTGCTAAAGAAAGGGTGTGGGTGAGGAGTTGGGTGTATGAAGGGATTGCAGTGAAAAATGGTTGCATGATAGGGAGTGGAGGGTGAGAAGGTGGGAGTAGCAGGAATGAGGAAGGTTGATGGGAAAGGAAGGGGGTAAGTGGTGTGGGTGGGGGAGGGGATAAATGGGAAAGGAAGGGGTGGTGGGGGGAGAGAAATGAAGGTGGTGGAAGGGAGGAAAGGTAGGAGGTTATAATAGTGACAAATAGGAATGCTCTTGAGGGGATGAAAAAAGGGGGGGGGGGAATTATAATGGGGGGAGAAAAAAGGAGGGGGGGGAAAGGGGGTAGGGAAAAAAATTATTATTACTAGGGGGGGAAAAAAAGGGGGGGTGGGCATGGTGGATGAAAGGAACTGATAGGAATAATACTGATAAAAGCATAGGAATAAAAAATGAGAAAAACTTAAAAATTAAAAAGTTATGAGGATGATTACCATTCTATGTATTGTGAGTTAAAGAAAAGCACCGTAGTTAATATTTTCATTGAGTCCATCCGGTCGCAGACTCCCGAGCCGAAAAATCCATTCGCTCTCTTTCTTGTATAATTCTTTGGTCAGGTTCCCTCCACGTATGCCCAAATGGATGCGGTCTAGGCCAAAGACTTTAAATTCTTTGGTAGAGCCTTTGTGCCGATAGTGAAAGTGTTTGGCGACTGTAGTAAGTTGTTTCATCCGTGTTAGGTCTTTTGCCGCGTTCCGAATGTTCCCCAAATGTTCCAGGGTCCTATCTTTTATTTTGCGAGAAGTCATACCAACATATTTAATGTTGCAACTGCAAGTAATGCAATAAATTATTGCTTGAGTATTGCAATTGAAGAAGTGCCGTATCTTTGAAATTTGTCCATACTTATCAGTGACCATATCGGTTTGTAGTATGTGTGTACATGCCTTGCATTGGCCACAGGGGAAAGAGCCTGATGTGACTGGTTTCTTGCGTGTTGATGTTGATAGATGGCTCTGAACTAGTTGGTCCTTGATGTTTCTGGATCTTCGCCAGCTCATCTGTACCGTGGGGCTAACAATGGGAGACAGAACAGGGTCCATTCGAAGTATGGGGAGATGTTTGGTAATGGCCTCTTTCAGCATTTTCCATTCAGGACAAAAGGTTCCTATAAATCTAACGGTCTCCTCTTTTTCTGGAATTTTTTTGTTGTTAGTCCCAAAAATCAAACAGTCCCTTTTCCCCAATGTCGTGGCTTGGTAGGCTCGTTTGAGTGACCGTTTACTATAGCCCCTGGCTAGAAGGCGATTGGTGAGTTACCAACTCTTACTTTTAAAAATATGATCCTCCGAGCAGTTTCGTCTGAGTCTGAGGTATTCCCCTTTGGGTATATTTTCAATGGTGGGGGGAAAGTGCGAACTAGTTTGGAAAAGGAGACTGTTGGTAGCAGTCTCCTTCCGATATAGCTCTGTTTCTAGGAAACCAGTGTGTGATCTGTACACACTAAGGTCAAGAAAGGGAACCCTCTCTGTGCTAACTGTGTAGGTCAGCTTGATGTTCAACTGATTCTTGTTAAGCAATTCGATAAATTCCATTAGAAGATCCCTTTCTCCATTCCAGATGATGAAAACATCGTCGATATATCGTAACCATAATTCCACATGAGTGGTATACTTCTCATTGTTAGGACAAAAAACCTGGAAATGTTCCCACCACCCTAAGAATAAATTGGCGTAGGTGGGGGCGCACGCTGCGCCCATTGCTGTTCCTCTTATTTGCAGAAAGAAATGGTCTTGAAAGACAAAGTCGTTCTTGGACAGAACAAAGTCAAGTAGCATCAACAGAAATTCAGAAAAGGCACTCATTCCTCCTTGATCCAGAAAATATTTGACAGCTTGGATTCCATGATGATGATTGATACTCGTGTAGAGTGATTCTACATCTAGTGTTACCAGTAAAAAAATATCTTCGCAGTATATATTGTGTATCTTACGTATTAGATCCGACGTATCTTGTAAATAGGAAGGTAATGATAAGACAAAATCCCGGAGGTGAAGATCAAGGAACCGACTTGGTTGTTCTAATAAGCCACCATTTCCGGACATAATGGGTCTTCCAGGGGGTACAGAAACATTTTTATGTACCTTGGGAAGTAGGTAAAAGGTAGGAGTTTTGGGGTTCTGAACTGTCAAGTATTTGAATTCTGCTTTGGTAATGCTGCCCTGAGTTGCTGTGTTCTGTATTAAAGAATTATAGGTTTGCAAAAATCTTGTTGTTGGATTATTGGGGAGTTTCTTATAACAGGAGGTATTATTAAGTTGTCGTTGTGCCTCAGTGATATACATGTCCCGTGGCCAGAGTACGATATTCCCACCTTTGTCAGTTGGTTTAAAGATGACATCGTGCCAAGATTCCAGTTCTTGTAGGGCTTTGCGTTCCCGGAATTTGAGGTTCTTGGGGAAGCGGTAGAGGCCCTGTCTAGTTTGGGAATATATATCGTTGAATTCTTTGGCGACTCTATTCAAAAAGACCCTTATCTCAGGGTTGTTATTATCCGGGGGAAAGAAGGAAGATTTGGGTCTGTGTATGGTAGATGCACCCATGCAGGATTCCGCTTGTAGTTCTTCCAGTTCTTGGATCGCATTAAGGTCATCCATGGTGAATTCGGGATCGGGGGTGTTCTCCACTTGACTCCCTTGCTGCCTGGCAAATAATTTTTTGAGGAGGAGTTTCCTTCCAAAAAGTCGGAGGTCTTTTTCCCAGGCGAATCTATTAAAAGACTTGGATGGTGAGAAGGAGAGTCCTTTGGAAAGTACCGCCATATGGTCGGGAGAGAGGGATCTATTAGTTAGATTTATAACTTGTAAATGGTTATTGGAGTCTATCTCACTGTTTTCCTCTGTCGAGCCGGATATCGCGCCGTTCTTGGTGGGTCCCAATCTGAGTTTCTTCCGTCGCTTCTCCTTTCCCCCTCTCCTTGTTTTCCTCGTGTTCTGACGCGGCCTCTCGATCTCTGGCCCGGTCCTAAAAAACGAGGATGAAAACTGGCGAAATCTTCTTGACTTTCAAAGGTTTCCCCTGCTGATTCACCTCTGGTAGATGACTCAAATTCTGAAAAAGTGGGATCATCCCTCCGTGGGTCCCATTAATACAGAATATCTGTACTGGTCAGGAGAAACGGCTGTCAGACTGTTCAGTGTCTGCAACCTTTCTAATCTTTCTCCCAGGATTCACAGACCAGAACATTCCCCATATAATATATATATATTATCATTCTTTTGCATTATTTGTGCATTCTCTTTATTGGATCGTAGAAGCGTATTTGTTTTAACTACTCAATAAAATAATGTTTTCTCTGACGTCCTAGTGGATGCTGGGAACTCCGTAAGGACCATGGGGAATAGCGGCTCCGCAGGAGTCTGGGCATATCTAAAGAAAGCTTTAGGATCACCTGGTGTGCACTGGCTCCTCCCCCTATGACCCTCCTCCAAGCCTCAGTTAGATCTCTGTGCCCGAACGAGAAGGGTGCACACTAGGGGCTCTCCTGAGCTCTTTGTGAAAGTTTTAGTTTAGGTTTATTATTTTCAGTGAGACCTGCTGGCAACAGGCTCACTGCATCGAGGGACTAAGGGGAGAAGAAGCGAACTCACCTGCATGCAGAGTGGATTGGGCTTCTTGGCTACTGGACATTAGCTCCAGAGGGACGATCACAGGTCCAGCCTGGATGGGTCCCGGAGCCGCGCCGCCGGCCCCCTTACAGAGCCAGAAGAGCGAGGAGGTCCGGAAAAATCGGCGGCAGAAGACGGTCCTGTCTTCAGATAAGGTAGCGCACAGCACCGCAGCTGTGCGCCATTGCTCTCAGCACACTTCACACTCCGGTCACTGAGGGTGCAGGGCGCTGGGGGGGCAGCGCCCTGAGACGCAATAAATCGATAAAAACCTTATATGGCTAAAATAAATGCATCACATATAACTCCTGGGCTATATGGATGCATTTAACCCCTGCCAAAACATACAGAAAAACGGATGATAAGGACGCCGAAAAAGGGGCGGAGCCTATCTCCTCAGCACACTGGCGCCATTTTCCCTCACAGCTCAGTTGGATGGAAGCTCCCTGGCTCTCCCCTGCAGTCACTACACTACAGAAAGGGGTTAAAGAGAGGGGGGCACAAATTAGGCGCAGTATAAATCAATACAGCAGCTATAAAGGGAAAAACACTTATATAAGGTTATCCCTGTATATATATAGCGCTCTGCTGTGTGCTGGCAAACTCTCCCTCTGTCTCCCCAAAGGGCTAGTGGGGTCCTGTCCTCTATCAGAGCATTCCCTGTGTGTGCTGTGTGTCGGTACGTTTGTGTCGACATGTATGAGGAGAAAAATGATGTGGAGACGGAGCAGAGTGTCTGTAATAGTGATGTCACCCCCTAGGGGGTCGACACCTGAGTGGATGTACGGTTTGAAATTACGTGATAGTGTCAGCTTTGTATAAAAGACAGTGGTTGACATGAGACAGCCGGCTACTCAGCTTGTGCATGTCCAGACGTCTCATAGGCCGTCAGGGACTCTAAAGCGGCCGTTACCTCAGATGGCAGATACAGACACCGACACGGATACTGACTCCTGTGTCGACGGTGAAGAGACAACCGTGATTTCCAATAGGGCCACACATTACATGATTGAGGCAATGGAAAATGTTTACACTTTTCTGATAATATGAATACCACCAAAAAAGGGGTATTATGTTTGGTGAGGAAAAACTACCTGTAGTTTTCCTGAATCTGAGAAATAAAATGAGGGTGTGATGATGCGTGGGTTTCCCCCCGATAACAATTGATAATTTCTAAAAAGTTATTGGCAGTATACCTTTTCCCGCCAGAGGTTAGGGTGCGTTGGGAAACACCCCCTAGGGGGGATAAGGCGCTCACACGCTTGTAAGAACAAGGCCTCTACCCTCTCCTGAGATGGCCGCCCTTAAGGATCCTGCTGATAAAAGCAGGAGGGTATCCTAAAATGTATTTACACACATAATGGTGTTATACTGCGACCAGCAATCGCCTCAGCCTGGATGGGCAGTGCTGGGTTGGCGTGGTCGGATTCCCTGACTGGAAATATTGATATCCTAGATAAGAGCATTTAAAAGATGCATTTCTATATATGCATGATGCACAGCGGAGTATTTGCCGACTGGCATCAAGTATAAATGCGTTGTCCAATTCTACCAGTAAAGTGGTCAGGTGATGCGGATTCCAAACTGCATTTGGAAGTATTGCCTTAAAAAGGGGACATTTGGGGTCGGTCTTTCAGACCTGGTGGCCGCGGCAACAGCTGGGATATCCACGTTTGTACCCCAGGTCGCCTCTCAAAATAAGACGCCGTATTATCAGGCGCAGTCCTTTGTTGGCAAGCGGAAAAAGCGTTCCTCTTTTCTGCTCATGACAGAGGGAGAGGAAAAAGGCTGCAGAGATCAGCCAGTTCCCAAGAAACCCTTTCCCTCCTCTGTCAAGCCCTCAGTATGACGCTAGGGCTTTACAAGGTGGGAGCCCGTTCTCAATGAATTTCAGTGCGCAGTGGGCTCACTCGCAAGTAGACCCCGGGATCCTTCAGGTAATATCTCAGGGGTACACATTGGAATTCGAGACGTCTCCCCCTCGCCGTTTCCAAAAAAGTCGGTTTTACCGACGTCTCCCTCTGACAGGGAGGCAGTTTTGGAAGTCATTCACAAGCTGTATTTCCAGCAGGTGATAATCAAGGTACCCCTCCTGCAACAGGGAAAGGGGTATTATCCCACACTAGTGTGGTACCGAAGCCAGACGGCTCGGTGGACCGATTCTAAATCTAAAATATTTGAACACTTACATACAGAGGTTCAAATTCAAGTTTGAGTCACTCAGAGCAGTGATTGCGAACCTGGAAGAAGGGGACTACATGATGTCTCGGGACATCAAGGATGCTTACCTTCATGTCAAAATTTACCCTTCTCACCAAGGGTACCTCAGGTTATGGTACAGAACTGTCACTATCAGTTTAGACGCTGCCGTAGGGATGGTCCACGGCACCCCGGGTCTTTACCAAGGTAATGGCCGAAATGATGATAATCCTTCAAAGGAAGGGAATTTTAGTTATCCCTTACTTGGACGATTCCCTGATAAGGGTAAGATCCAGGGAACAGTTAGAGGTCGGTGTAGCACTATCTCAGGTAGTGTTGCGGCAGCACGATTGGATTATCAATATTCCAAAATCGCAGCTGGTTCCGACGACTTGTCTTCTGTTCCTAGGGATGATCCTGGACACAGTCTAGAACAAAGGTGTTTCTCCCGGAAGAGAAAGCCAGGGAGTTATCCGAGCTAGTCAGGAACCTCCGAAAACCGAGCCAAGTCTAAGTGCATCGATGCACATGGGTTCTGGGTAAAAATGGTGGCTTCCTACGAAGCAATCTCATTTGGCAGATTCCACGCAAGGACTTTCCAGTGGGACTTACTGGAAAAAGGGTCCGGGGTCGCATCTTCAGATGCATCAGCGGATAACCCTGTCACCAAGGACAAGGGTATCCCTCCTGTGGTGGTTGCAGAGTGCTCATCTTCTAGAGGGCCGCAGATTCGGCATTCAGGACTGGGTCCTGGTGACCACGGATGCCAGCCTGCAAGGCTGGGGAGCAGTCACACAGGGAAGGAATATCCAGGGCTTATGGTCAAGCCTGGAGACATCACTTCACATAAATATCCTGAAACTAAGGGCCATTTACAATGCTCTAAGCTTAGCAAGAACTTCTGCTTCAAGGTCAGCCGGTGTTGATCCAGTAGGACAACATCACGGCAGTCACCCACGTAAACAGACAGGGTGGCACAAGAAGCAGGAGGGCAATGGCAGAAGCTGCAAGGATTCTTCGCTGGGCGAAAAATCATGTGATAGCACTGTCAGCAATATTCATTCCGGGAGTGGAAAACTGGGAAGCAGATTTCCTCAGCACGACCTCCACCCGGGAGAGTGGGGACTTCACCCAGAAGTCTTCCATATGATTATAAACCGTTGGGAAAAAACTCGACAGGTATTACGCCAGGTCAAGGGACCCTCAGGCAATAGCTGTAGATGCTCTGGTAACACCATGGGTGTACCAGTGAGTGTATGTGTTCCCCCCTCTGCCTCTCATACCCATGGTACTGAGATTGATAAGATGGAGAGGAGTAAGCACTATATTCGTGGCTCCGGTTTGGCCAAGAAGGACTTGGTAACCGGAACTTCAAGAGATGCTCACGGAGGATCCGTGGCCTCTACCTCTAAGAAGGGACCTGCTCCAGCAAGGACCCTGTCTGTTCCAAGACTTACCGCGGCTGCGTTTGACGGCATGGCGGTTGAACGCCGGATCCTGAAGGAAAAAAGGCATTCCGGATGAAGTCACCCCTATCCTGATCAAAGCCAGGAAGGATGTAACCGCAAAACATTATCACCACATTTGGCGAAGATATGTTGCATGGTGCGAGGCCAGTAAGGCCCGACGGAGGAAATTCAACTGGGTCGATTCCTACATTTCCTGTAAACAGGAGTGTCTATGGGCCGGAAATTGGGGTCCATTAAGGTTCAAATTTCGGCTCTGTCAATTTTCTTCCAAAAAGAAGCTTCAGTCCCTGAAGTTCAGACGTTTGTAAAAGGGGGTACTGCATATACAGCCTCCTTTTGTGCCTCCAGTGGCATTTTGGGATCTCAATGTAGTTTTTGGATTCCAAAAGTCACATTGGTTGGACCCACTTAAATCTGTGGAGTTAAAATATCTCACAGGAAAAGTGGTCATGCTGTTGGCTCTGGACTGGGCCAGGTGCGTGTCAGAATTGGCGGCCTTATCCTGTAAAAGCCCTTATCTGATTGTCCATTCGGACAGGGCGGTATTGAGGACTCGTCCTCAGTTTCTTCCTAAGGTGGTTTCAGCGTTCACCTGAACCAACCTATTGTGGTGCCTGCGGCAAATAGGGACTTGGAGGACTCCAAGTTGCTAGACGTTGTCAGGGCCCGGAAAAATATATGTTTCCAGGACGGCTGGAGTCAGGAAATCTGACTCGCTGTTTATTCTGTATGCACCCAACAAGCTGGGTGCTCCTGCTTCTAAGCAGACTATTGCTCGTTGGATTTGTAGTACAATTCAGCTTGCACATTCTGTGGCAGGCCTGCCACAGCCGAAAATCTGTAAATGCCCACTCCACAAGGAAGGTGGGCTCATCTTGGGCGGATGCCCGAGGGGTCTCGGCTTTACAATTGGCCGAGCAGCTACTTGGTCAGGAGCAAATACGTTTGTAAAATTCTACAAATTTGATACCCTGGCTGAGGAGGACCTGGAGTTCTCTCATTGGTGCTGCAGAGTCATCCGCACTCTCCCGCCTGTTTGGGAGCTTTGGTATAATCCCCATGGTCCTTACGGAGTTCCCAGCATCCACTAGGACGTCAGAGAAAATAAGAATTTACTTACCGATAATTCTATTTCTCGTAGTCCGTAGTGGATGCTGGGCGCCCATCCCAAGTGCGGATTGTCTGCAATACTGGTACATGATTATTGTTACCAAAAAATTTGGGTTATTGCTGTAGTGAGCCATCTTTTCTAGAGGCTCCTCTGTTATCATGCTGTTAACTGGATTCAGATCACAGGTTGTACAGTGTGATTGGTGTGGCTGGTATGAGTCTTACCCGGGATTCAAAATCCTTCCTTATTGTGTACGCTCGTCCGGGCACAGTATCCTAACTGAGGCTTGGAGGAGGGTCATAGGGGGAGGAGCCAGTGCACACCAGGTGATCCTAAAGCTTTCTTTAGATGTGCCCAGACTCCTGCGGAGCCGCTATTCCCCATGGTCCTTACGGAGTTCCCAGCATCCACTACGGACTACGAGAAATAGAATTATCGGTAAGTAAATTCTTATTTTAACATAATCTTTTTCCAATTGAAGACATTTTTCTTCTCCTTTTTTTCTTTTTCTAAGAGTGCGCCCACACAAGAGCTTTCTTTTTCTCCCATTGCCAGTAATTACGCAGACTCACCAGCGGCAGCAGACAAGAGTATTCTAAAACAGAGCAACGGGAAATCCTGGCATGCAAGACAACTTTATAAACATAAAATAGGAATGATCCACTACCTGTGGTTCTTAACACAGGTACTGCAGACATTACCAGACTATGGCTGGAGCATGGGGAGAAGGTAAGACATGGGTTCCGCTTAGGAGGGAAAACACGAGACACAGCAGCACTGCTTTGGGATGGATACTACCAAACAGACGCTGACAGGGGTGCCACCTCAGGTGCACCAGCGCTAGGCCTCAGGGATCATAGGCTCCAGGGCTAGTCTGAGGCTAGGATTCCTGGGGTTGATGTCCGCAGTGGGGGAGTAATACACTCTCCTGGTTGCCCCTCCCCGGTTCTTGACCAGTTTCCATCTGAGAGGCGGTTTATCTGGAAAGACCCAGTCGCCGCATAGTCCGCTGTATGACTAGTGCGTCGGTGTTCACTGTAGGTTCACATGGCTGTTGTGTACACCAGGGACGTGCAGTCAGGGGAGGCAGTGCCTCACCTGTCATAAATAATGTATAATATAATACAAAGAACATATTTATAACACATGTTCTGTGTCTTAAATATGTTCTTTGTATATTTCCAATCCTATTTGATGTGAAAAAAAGAGCCAATTGTGGGTGGGAGGCAGCGAGCGCTCTGCCTCACACTGACAATGATAAAGTGACTGAGGTTGGAGGCGGACAGGGGGCGGGACCAAGCTGCGGGCAGAAAAAGCCCATTCACAAAATCATGAGAAGCGGCACTAGCAGATCTGCCTCAGTGACAAGGACGTGCCTTCAGCCCACATGAAAGCACGCCCCTGTCACTCAGGCAGACGTGATTGGACAGCACTGAGCTGTCTCTCTCCCTGCCCAGCGTCACCAGCTCTCTCCCTGCCCAGCGTCACCAGCTCTCTCCCTGCCCAGCGTACTTATACCTGACCGCCCCCCCCCCCCCCCCTCCTGCCGGAGCTTGCAGCAGCCGGCTACCGACCCTATTCACCACCATTACCGGAGCTTGCAGCCATGGTAACATATGCGCACGAGTGTGTGTGGGAGGATGGGGGGGGGGGGGGGAGGGGGGGGGGGGCTGGAATGGACAGGCACCCCTGATGTCCGGCACCACCCACTGACACACGCCGGATGCCAAACAATACCCTCTCTCCGCTGCCGCCTGTCAGGAATGCATTACTGCCCGGCTGGTGGCTACCCAGGATAATCACGGGTGCCCCACATCAATGTACGCAGGGGAAGTTTGGTCTGCCCGTACTCAGACACTGTTTGCTGGCAGGCCGGTACCCCTTGGTTGCCGTGTTCCCCCGCAATGTGGACTAACTGCAACTGCCGCTGCTCTAGCCTGAGCCGCCGTGGGTTGCTTGCTATGCAGTGTATGTACAGTATGCTGGTGGAGTCCGCTGGGGAAGCACTACGTTCTGACACAGAAGCAGAAGGCAGTGCGGGAGAGCAGCAGTGCCTGGCGTACGGACAGGTGCTGAGTGTGCAGGGGCTTTGTGCAGTGGCTGATCTGGATGTCAGATAGATGGCACCCATCATGATACTCCTGTCCAATGTGGCTCGGCTGGTGCTGGGTGAGTGTGTACCCTGGGGTGGCGTGGGGGGCATAAACTACGATATACATATCTTTACTGTGAAGCCCATATGGCACAGTACATAATAATAGTAGCTGCTGGCACTAAGGGGTCTATTTGCTAAGCCTTAGATGGAGATAAAGCGCCAGCCAAGCAGCTCCTAACTGCTATGCCACACTCTGTGTTTGAAAAATGACAGTTAGGAGCTGATTGGCTGGTACTTTATCTCCATCCAAGGCTTAGTAAATAGACCCCTTAGTGGTGATGTTGTTGTTGTTATTGGTGGTAGTAGTAGTAGTAGGAGTAGGCATAGAGAGAGTCACTGCTATTATACAATATATTGTTATACTATTACATTTTACTAGTATATTGGTTCAGGGGTCTCTACTCTACCACCCCCCACCCCCACAAATACACCTCCATCCATACACTTGCCCAAGCTGCCATTACTTTTCTCTTTTCGCGGACACCCAAAAAAGGGCCATGGCTTAATTAAAAAGGGGGCTTAGCTTTGCGGGATCCCTGTTACGTTACGTCACTGCAGGGGGTGTCCAGCATCTCCAGAGATGCTGGCTGCCCCCAGAGGTTAGGTTGGTGTAGTGCTGGCTCTTAATCTGTGACAGGAGCCGAGTGCTGCAGGAGATTATCACAATGCAGTACCTGGCTCCTGTCACTGTAGAAGAGCCAGCACTTTGGTGTCACTCCTTCAGGGTGACATCCTTGGTGCGAGCCGCACCCCCTGCACCTGGGTTGTGATGCCACTGGTTAAGGTGCATATGGAATAGAAAGGAATGCCAATAGGTGGTGCTGGACATGCCCCTCCCGAAGGTGCACCCTCAAATAAAATGTGCTGCACACGTCTATGCCTGCCCCCACCCCCTCCTGGAGCTTTCTGCCGTGGGTACTTATACCCCCCCCCCCCCCCCCCTCCTGGAGCTTGCAGCTTCAGGAACTGGTGCCTGATCTCCCCTCCAACCCCCCTGGAGTTTGCAGCCACAGGTACTTATACCTGCCCTGTACCCCTCCTGGACCTTACAGCCGTGGGTACTTGTGCCTGATCCACCCTCCCCACCGGAGCTCGCAATCGCTGGCAGCAGGAATCACCCTTACCTTGAGATTCCTCCCTCCTTCCCTGGAACTTACAGCTGTGGACTGGGAGTCAGTGAAGGCCGGAGGGATTGGGATAAGTGAATGCTGGAGGCAGGGTTGGGGTCAACAAGCACATAATGCCCACCCCCTCCCCACCTTTACACCCCCATGTGTGCCTCTCCAGCCACAGACTTCACCGCACGTCACTAATGTACACTAATAGCGTCTGGATCCACTCCAGGGATGTGCGGTGAGATAAATGGCGGAGGAGGCACTGGCTAGCACCAGAGCCAGATTCACACACAATATATGAGCCAAAGCGTACATCTGGGCATTATACACGGGTGCAGCAGTATACACTCCTGGAAATTTTGAGTTTTGATCAGAGATGTGTGTAAAAGATAGGCAGGTGAGGCCATTCAGGGTTCACTAACGTATTGATCGATCCTGGAAGCGGGGTTAAGTCTCCGTGTATCCCACTCTCCTGAACTATAGTAGGTGATATAGCACTAAGGGGGTCATTCTGAGTTGATCAACTACGATCATGTTCGCAGACATGCAGGGGGACGCACAGCACAGAGAAAGCCCGCTCCACCCCCTCCCCCGCCCAAGTACAAAAGCAACACACAGCGGCGATGCTTTTGTACTTGTTGAGTAACTACCGGCCAGTGCAACTCCTGCGGCTGAACGGGAGTTGCTCGTCGCTGCATGTTACGTCACGCAGTCGCTGCGACCCGCCACACGCCCCCAAAACGCATTTGTAGAATATACCTGTTTGTTGTATATGTGTTAATGCACTCTGTATTGGGTAGGGTTTGGCAATAGGATTAATGCAAAATGTATATTTGAAATCTGGCACTTTGAATATTGATAAAGGTTTATCAACAGCTGTTATAGATGTGCCACAACCACATTCCCTTACCACCATTCGTTCCTAATGAGGGGTCCCATGTACTTCTGCTCTCATGGACATTCAGCGCCCAAATGAAACTGTATTTAGAGCAGGGTGCCTATCTGCTACTATAAGGATTTGCAGCACTACTATATTTTATTGTGTATACCTTGTTAGTTACCATATTAGTGAGAACACTTGCAGAGACTGAACGCAGAATATTTTATTTCCATTTCAGCACTACAGAGAGTGGTACCTCTATGAACAGTCTGCATTATGCTAGTGAGTGCTACGTCTACTACTCCCCTGATACTCACAAAAGTTTAGATGATGATTAAAGCTGTCCATGTTAGGAGTGGTTATGTTTGTTATTTAACGTAAGTTGGGTTTATTGCTGATCTGTTCAGCACTTTTCAGTATAACTGAAATGCCTCAAACGTATAACATTCTTACAAAATTAAAAAAAAATGTTCTATATTTAAATTGATGTTTTAAAAATAAAAATTATTTATTGCAAATTTGTAGTGTTTTTATTTTTATATATATCTATTTTTCACATTTAAATGTAATTTACTGTTAAGGTTCAAATACAGCAGTATAAAAAACAGTTTTAATTTGGCATAATAGAGGAAATTTTGAAATGAGTGAATGTGGGAAGACAAAAGCTTGTACCCTAAAGATACTCAAATATATTATATAAAACATTGGTATACTTCTACCCAACCCTTCGCAAGCTGCGGTTCCTCGCAATTTTTCTCCACAGCACAGCTCCCCAGACTATCCCCTGTTGCACATGATGACACAGGGTGAAATAGAGGGAGGGGGGGGGGGCACAAATAAAGGTCGCAGTGACTGTATATAATAAAAACGCTGTTTATCTGGGAATTCTATTTCCAGTGGCAGTTGGCGCTGGGTGTGTGCTGGCATACTCTCTCTCTGTCTCTCCAAAGGGCCTTATTGGGGATCTGTCTCCATATAAATGTTTCCCTGAGTGTGTGGGGGTGTCGGTACGTGTGTGTCAGCATGTCTGAAGCGGAAGGCTCATCTAAGGAGGAGGTAGAGCAGATGATTGTGGTGTCTCCGTCGGCAACGCCGACGCCTGATTGGTTGGACATGTGGAATGTGTTAAATGAAAATGTAAATTTATTACATAAGAGATTGGACAGAGCAGAGTCCAAGGTTAATAAAGGGCCCTTCAAGGTCTCAAACACGTTCCCTATCCCAAAGACACTGATACTGACACGGATTCTGACTCCAGTGTCGACTACGATAATGCAAGGTTGCACCCAAGGGTGGCAAAAAGTATTCAGTATATGATTATTGCAATAAAAGATGTTTTGCATATCACAGAAGACCCCTCTGCCACGACACGAGGGTGCACATGTTTAAGGAAAAGATACCTGAGGTAACATTTCCCACATCTTATGAACTTAACGCATTATTTGAAAAAGCTTGGGAAACTCCAGACAAGAAACTGCAGATTCCCAAAAGAATTATTATGACGTATCCTTTCCTCTCAAAGGAAAGGTGTTAGGCGCCGGGGTCCGCTCGTCGGTGCGGCCCGGCGCCTAGCAACCAGGGACGCCGTGCGCGTACAGCCGCCGGCTCCCTGGCAACGCTAGACGCCGGGCGCACGGAGCCGCTCTGACCCTAGCAACGGGGACGCCACGTTCGGGCCGCGTTCCCCGTTGCTGGGTCTGTTCTAATTGTATCATGATGTGCTGATTGTATCATGGTGTGCTGGCCGTGCAGCATGCAAGCTGCACGGCATTAATTGTGATGACCCAGTCTGGCTCCTGATTGGGGAGCTCACACTTATAAGCACCCTTTGGACTTCTCACAGACGCCGGTGATAGCTTCCTGTTTGCCTTTGTCAGTTGCAGAGAGTTTCCAGTCCTGCTCAATCCGGTTGTTCCTGTCCTCAGTGGTCCTGTACTCGGATATTTGTCATCTATTCCTGGAGTCTGACCGAGCACCTTTAACATCCTGTGGTGTTCGTGAGTCGCGGCGCAGCCGTGTGTTGCGGCTTGTCCGCTTACTGTTTATTATTTGGTTTATTTGTGTTCTGGAGCTTTTGCGGAGGATTCCGCTCCCACAGATCCACTCTGGTGTCCAGCGGTGCTGGATAGGAGTAACGGATCAGTGGATCTTTGGTTGTCCTTTTCCCTGGCGGCTAGTCCGCACATACCTTGGTTTAAGTTAGTTAGCTTGTAACCCCTGGCCTGGTTGCTTAGTCAGAGGGCCCCTTGTTATCACCCTGTCTCGGATTTCCCTTTGTCTCCCATTAAGACCTGAGGGGGCATCGGGGTTGGGCAGACATAATCCGCCCTTCGAACGCGGCTGCCATGGGCTCAAGCAACCATAGTCTCGCAGGGGATTTCTGATAACACGGGCGAGACAACGGAGTTAGGGCGCCAGGGGTTACTAGGCTCTCCTGCTCCCACAACCAGCAAATCTTCCCAGTACTCAGACCTCTGCCATTAGATCTCCTCTGGTCAGGAGTACGGGAATCATAACATTATCACCGGCCAGACAAAAAAAAAAATTAAAATTAACAGGAGTTGATTTTTTTTTACTTATTCAGTTGGGAGATTTTTGTCGGCCTCATGAATCCCACCGGTGTTGGGCCAAATCCTGGCCAGCTTCTAGTTAGTCAGATTCAAGAACTTACTCAGATGGTTCAGGATCTGTCCCTCCGGGTGAGGTCACAGGAAGATCTGTTACGGACTTCCCCGAGGGTCATTCCTGAACCAAAGATGCATCTGCCTGACCGTTTTTCTGGGGATAGAAAACAGTTTTTTAATTTTAAAGAGTCTTGTAAACTTTATTTTCGTTTAAGACCAGTCTCCTCAGGTACGGAGGCTCAGCGGGTTGGAATTATTATTTCTCTGCTTCAGGGGGATCCTCAGACCTGGGCTTTTGGTTTAAAGACAGACGATCCAGCCTTATTGTCTGTAGATGCCTTTTTAAAATCGTTAGGGCTACTGTATGACGACCCTGATAGAGAGGCGTCCGCTGAGAGTCAGTTGCGTGCTCTCAGACAGGGTAGGAATCCCGCAGAGATTTATTGTACGGAGTTTCGCCGTTGGTCGAACGACTGTGGATGGAATGACCCAGCCCTGCGCAGTCAGTTTCGCCTCGGCTTATCTGAATCTATTAAAGACAGTCTCCTTCAGTATCCCGCTCCTGAGACTCTCGATAAACTCATGGAGCTCTCTATTAAGATAGATCGTCGGCTCAGAGAGCGGAGGGCTGAAAAAGGAGCGTCTGTCGGGTCTACTCCTTGTGTTTTTTCCATCCCTGTGGACATGGAGGAGCCTATGCAGATAGGTCTCTCCAAATTGTCTCCTGAAGAAAGAACCAGGAGGCAAAATTCTGGTCTTTGTTTATACTGTGGAGGTAAGGGACATTTTGCCCGTAGTTGTCCGAACAAGTTGGGAAACTTCCCGACCAAGTGAGTTGTGAGGGGGTTCACTTTGGTCTGCAGCTTATCTCCTCAAATAATTCACTGTTAGTTCCTGCTAAAGTTTCCTTTGGCAGCCTCTGTTCCTCGGTCTCTGCTTTTGTGGACAGTGGAGCTGCAGGGAACTTTATGGATTTAACATGGGCCAAGGCCTTAGGTATTCCTCAGTTAACCTTGGGTAGGTGTGTCACCATGCATGGTTTAGATGGGAGTCCCTTGTCCAATGGGGTTGTTTCTCTCTGTACACCTCCTGTTTTACTTTCGGTAGGAGCTCTGCATTCTGAAAAGATTGAGTTTTTCCTTACCCATTGTCCAGCAGTTCCTGTGGTTCTGGGTCACCCTTGGCTGGCCTTTCATAATCCCATCATTGATTGGCAGTCGGGGGAGATCTTACAATGGGGTACCATCTGTAATAAAGAATGTATTACGCTTCCTATCAGAGTAGCTGCCGCCGTTCCCGCACCCATTCCTGTGGAATACCAGGATTTTGTTGATGTATTTTCCAAGGGCAATGCGGATATTCTGCCTCCCCATAGGCCTTATGATTGTGCCATTGAGCTAATTCCTGGTGCCACGTTGCCTAAAGGAAGGTTATATGCATTGTCTGGTCCTGAAACTGTGGCCATGAATGAGTATGTGAAAGAAAGCCTTGGGAAAGGATTTATCAGGCCATCCAAATCCCCTTTAAGTGCAGGTTTCTTCTTCGTAGAGAAGAAGGATGGTTCTCTCAGACCCTGCATTGATTTTAGAGCTTTGAATAAAATCTCAGTAAAGAATACTTACCCTCTGCCGCTGATCTCTGTCCTCTTTGATCAGCTACGTTCGGCTGTGATTTTTTCTAAGATTGACCTGAGAGGAGCATATAACCTCATCAGAATCAAGTCAGGGGATGAGTGGAAAACGGCATTCAGTACTCAGTCAGGCCACTATGAGTATCTGGTCATGCCATTTGGCCTGTCTAACGCTCCGGCAGTCTTCCAGGATCTCATTAACGATGTGCTCCGTGAATTTCTTGGAAGGTTCGTTGTAGTCTACTTAGACGATATTTTGATATATTCTGATTCTGTAGAACAACATGTTACCCAGGTGCGTCAAGTTCTAAAAAAATTACGTGAAAATCACCTGTATGCCAAGCTGGAGAAGTGTGAATTTCATGTTACGGAGGTATCCTTTTTAGGGTACATTATTTCCCCTCGGGGATTCTGTATGGAACCAAAGAAGCTCCAAGCCATCCTTAGTTGGGCGCAACCCACCAACTTAAAAGCAATTCAGCGCTTTTTAGGGTTTGCGAACTACTATAGAAGATTTATTCACTCTTTCTCTGACCTAGTTGCTCCCATTGTGGCACTAACTAAGAAGGGAGCAGATCCTACCAATTGGTCACGTGAAGCTGAGTTATCTTTTCAGGCCTTGAAACAAGCCTTTGTCTCAGCCCCTGTCCTCAGACATCCCAACCCAGAATTGCCTTTCATTGTTGAGGTTGATGCCTCGGAGGTTGGAGTGGGGGCTATCCTATCTCAGAAGGATCCGGATTCCCTTGAATTACATCCTTGTGCCTTTATGTCCAGGAAATTCTCATCTGCAGAATCCAACTACGATGTTGGTAACCGGGAATTGCTGGCTATTAAATGGGCTTTCGAGGAGTGGAGACATTGGCTTGAAGGAGCGACTCATACTATTTCAGTTTTGACTGATCACAAAAATCTTCAATACATTGAATCAGCTAAGCGACTGAATGCCCGGCAGGCTCGTTGGGCTTTATTTTTTACTCGTTTCAAATTCATTATCACCTTCAGGCCAGGTTCCAAGAATACTAAGGCAGATGCCCTGTCACGCAGTTTTCTTCCAGTTCAAGACGACAGTCCTGTTACTCCCATACTGCCGTCTTCAACCATTCGGGCAGGCCTCACACAGGATGTATTTACCCAGTTAAAGCTGCTTCAACATCAAGCTCCTGGAAATACTCCTGCTGGTCGTCTTTTTGTCCCTGAGTTTTTGAGAGCAACTGTTTTGACGGAGTTTCATGATAGCAAAGTTGCCGGGCATCCGGGAATCGCTAAGACTTTGGAATTAGTCTCCCGCTCAGTATGGTGGCCTGGTCTTTCCAAAGACATTAAAGAGTTTGTTTTTTCGTGTCAGGTCTGTGCACAGCATAAAGTTCCCCGTTCTTTACCCATCGGTCAACTTATGCCCTTGAATGTTCCTCTTAGGCCATGGTCGCATATCTCCATGGATTTTGTGGTGGACCTCCCTCTGTCAGCCGGATGCCGAGTCATATGGGTGGTAGTGGACCGTTTTAGCAAAATGGCCCATTTCATTGCTCTTCCCAGATTGCCATCTGCCCAGGGATTGGCAGTCTTGTTCCTCCGCCATGTTTTCAGACTCCATGGCTTACCCACTGATATTGTTTCTGATCGGGGTCCACAATTCATTGCACAATTTTGGAAGTCTTTTTGTGCTTCATTAAAGATGAAGTTATCTTTAACGTCCGGCTATCATCCCCAATCCAATGGGCAGACTGAGCGAGTTAATCAATCTCTAAAACAATATTTGCGTTTGTACTCGGCCAAACTCCAAAATGACTGGTCGGAGTTTCTTCCATTGGCGGAGTTTGCTTATAATAATGCCTGTCATTCTTCCACCAATGTGTCTCCATTTTTTGCAGTTTTTGGTTTTCACCCCAGAGCTAATTCATTTTTTCAACATTCCTCTGTCTCCTCACTGGCCCTGACCTCTCATCTTAAACTTATTTGGAGAAAAGTGCACCTGGCTCTCAGAAAAGCGGCATTCCGGGAAAAAAGATTTTCTGACAGGCTCCGGCGGCCGTGCACTTTTAAAGTAGGAGATAAGGTGTGGTTGTCGACTCGCAACATTAAACTTCGACAAACCTCAGCCAGATTGGGTCCTAAATTTATTGGACCATTTCACATTATCAAAAAAGTCAATCCAGTTGCTTTCCGGTTACGTTTACCAAAAACTTTACGGATCGGAAATACCTTCCATTGCTCATTGCTGAAACCATATGTTTCGTCCAGTAGATTTCCTCGTAAAATTTCTCAGGGGAGATCACCTATAAATGTACAGGGTCAGCAGGAGTTCTTGGTGGAGAAGGTTCTCGATTCCAAGTTGTCCCGGGGTCGGCTTTATTTTTTGGTACATTGGAGAGGTTATGGGCCAGAGGAAAGGTCTTGGGTCCTGGATGAGGATCTTCATGCCCCGAGGCTCAAAAGGGCATTTTTTCGAGAATTTCCTCAGAAACCTGGCTTTAGGGGTTCCTTGACCCCTTCTCAAGGGGGGGGGTACTGTTAGGCGCCGGGGTCCGCTCGTCGGTGCGGCCCGGCGCCTAGCAACCAGGGACGCCGTGCGCGTACAGCCGCCGGCTCCCTGGCAACGCTAGACGCCGGGCGCACGGAGCCGCTCTGACCCTAGCAACGGGGACGCCACGTTCGGGCCGCGTTCCCCGTTGCTGGGTCTGTTCTAATTGTATCATGATGTGCTGATTGTATCATGGTGTGCTGGCCGTGCAGCATGCAAGCTGCACGGCATTAATTGTGATGACCCAGTCTGGCTCCTGATTGGGGAGCTCACACTTATAAGCACCCTTTGGACTTCTCACAGACGCCGGTGATAGCTTCCTGTTTGCCTTTGTCAGTTGCAGAGAGTTTCCAGTCCTGCTCAATCCGGTTGTTCCTGTCCTCAGTGGTCCTGTACTCGGATATTTGTCATCTATTCCTGGAGTCTGACCGAGCACCTTTAACATCCTGTGGTGTTCGTGAGTCGCGGCGCAGCCGTGTGTTGCGGCTTGTCCGCTTACTGTTTATTATTTGGTTTATTTGTGTTCTGGAGCTTTTGCGGAGGATTCCGCTCCCACAGATCCACTCTGGTGTCCAGTGGTGCTGGATAGGAGTAACGGATCAGTGGATCTTTGGTTGTCCTTTTCCCTGGCGGCTAGTCCGCACATACCTTGGTTTAAGTTAGTTAGCTTGTAACCCCTGGCCTGGTTGCTTAGTCAGAGGGCCCCTTGTTATCACCCTGTCTCGGATTTCCCTTTGTCTCCCATTAAGACCTGAGGGGGCATCGGGGTTGGGCAGACATAATCCGCCCTTCGAACGCGGCTGCCATGGGCTCAAGCAACCATAGTCTCGCAGGGGATTTCTGATAACACGGGCGAGACAACGGAGTTAGGGCGCCAGGGGTTACTAGGCTCTCCTGCTCCCACAACCAGCAAATCTTCCCAGTACTCAGACCTCTGCCATTAGATCTCCTCTGGTCTGGAGTACGGGAATCATAACAAAAGGTTACGGTGGGAATCATCACCCACGGTCGACAAGGCCTTAACGCTCTTATTCAAAAAGGTGGCCCTACCGTCCCCGGACATGGCGACGCTAATAGATCCTGCTTATCGCAGACAGTAAACTACCTTGAAAATTATACGCATACAGGTGCTTTGCTCAGACTGGCAATAGCATCGGCTTGGGTTTGTAGCACGCTAGCAGAACAGATACCTTGTCAGCTGATATTGATACCCTAGGTAGGGATACCATTTTATTGACCTTAGGTCACATAAAAGACGCAGTCTTGTATATGAGAGATGCTCAGAGAGACGTTGGGCTGCTTGGTTCAAGAGCCAACGCAATGGCGATTTCTGCTAGGCAAGCACTGTGGACCCGCCAATGGACGGGTGATCCCGACTCAAAGAGGCTTAAGGAAGTTTTGCCTTACAAGGTTGAGCTTTTATTTGGGGAAGGTCTCGCGGACCTGGTTTCCACAGCTACCGCGGGTAAATCTACCTTTTTGCCTTATGTTCCCCCACAGTAAAAGAAAACGCCACAGTATCAGATGCAGTCCTTTCGGTCACATAAATCCAGAAGAGGTCGGGGCTCTTCCTTCCTCGCTAGAGGTAAGGGTAGAGGGAAAAGAATGCCTGCTATGGCCAGTTCCCAGTAACAGAAGTCCTCCCCAGCTTCTACTAAATCCACCGCATGACGCTGGGGCTCCACTGATGGAGTCCGCTCCAGTAGGGGCGCATATTCGACTCTTCAGCAACGTCTGGATTCAGTCGGAAGTGGATCCTTGGGCAATGGAAATTCTGTTCCAAGGTTACAGGCTGGAATTCGAAGACATGCCTCCCTGCCGATTCTTCAAATCGGCTTTACCAACGTCTCCCCCAGAGAGGGAGATAGTGTTGGCCGCAATTCAAAAGCTGTGTCTACAGCAACTGATTATCAAGGTTCCCTTAATGTAACAGGGAAAAAAGTACTATTCAACCCTGTGTGTGGTCCCGAAACCGGATGGCTCGGTCAGACCCATTCTAAACTAAAAATCCCTGAACCTGTGCTTAAAAAGGTTCAAGTTCAATATGGAATCACTCAGGGCAGTGATCTCCAGCCTGGAAGGGGGGGATTTTATGGTGTCACTAGACATAAAGGATGCATACCTTCATGTCCCCATTTATCCTACTTATCAGGCGTACCTGAGATTCGCTGTACAGGACTGTCATTACCAATTTCAGATGTTGCCGTTTGGGCTTTCCATGGCCCCGAGGTTTTTTACCAAGATAATGGCGGAAATGATGGTACTCCTGCGCAGGCAAGGAGTCACAATTATCCCGTACTTGGACGATCTCCTGATAAAAGCGAGATCACAGGAACAATTGCAGAACAGCGTGTCGCTCTCCCTGAGAGTGCTGCAGCAACATGGATGGATTCTACATCTACCAAAGTCACAGTTGATTCCAACAACTCGGCTGTCCTTCTTAGGCATGATTCTGGACACAGAATAAAAGAGGGTTTTTATCCCGATGGAAAAAGCCCAGGAACTCCAGAACATGGTCAGAGACCTGTTAAAACCAAGAGTGTCAGTCCATCAATGCACTAGAGTACTGGGGAAAATGGTGGTGACCTACGAGCCAATCCCCTTCGGCAGGTTTCATGCGAGACGTTTTCAGTGGGACCTTCTGGATGAGTGGTCTGGGTCTCACCTTCAAATACATCAGAAGATAACCCTGTCCCCCAGGGCCACGATATCTCTCCTGTAGTGGCTGCAGAGTGCTCATCTTCTAGAAGGTCGCAGGTTCTGCATTCAGGACTGGGTCCTGGTGACCACGGACGCGAGCCTCCGAGGATGGGGAGCAGTCACACAAGGAAGGAATTTTCAGGGACTGTGGTCAAGCCAGGAGGCTTGTCTACACATCAACATACTGGAATTAAAGGCCATATACAACAGCCTATGACAAGCGGAGAATCTTCTTCGTGACCTACCAGTTCTGATTCAATCAGACAACGTCACAGCAGTGGCTCATGTAAACCGCCAAGGCGGTACAAGGAGCAGAGTGCCAATGGCGGAAGCCACCAGGATTCTGCGATGATCAGAAAATTACGTAAGCGCTCTGTCAACGATATTCATTCCGGGAGTGTACAACTGGGAAGCAGACTTCCTCAGGAGACACGATCTCCATCCAGGAGAGTGGGGACTTCATCAAGAAGTCTTTGCAGAGATAACAAGTCGTTGGGAGCTTCCTCACATAGACATGAGGGCATCACGCCTCAACAGGAAGCTTCGGAGGTATTGCACCAGGTCAAGGGACCCTCAGGCAGTAGCGGTGGATGCTCTGGTGACACCATGGGTGTTTGTAGGTCTATATGTTTCCTCCTCTTCCTCTTATCTCAAAAATGTTGAGAACCATAAGACGGAAAAGAGTACAGACAATACTCATTGTTTCGGATTGGCCTTGAAGGGCCTGGTATTCAGATCTTCAGGAAATGATCACAGAAGATCCGTGACCTCTTCCTCTCAGGGAAGGACTGTTGCAGCAGGGGCCTTGCGTGTTCCAAGACTTGCAGCGGTTACGTTTGAAGACATGGCAGTTGAACAGCGAATCCTAGCGGAGGAGGGTATTCCGGATGAAGTCATCCCTACTCTGATAAAGGCTAGGAAGGAAGTGACGGTGAAACATTATCACCGTATCTGGAGAAAGCATGTATCTTGGTGTGAAGCCAAGAATGCTCCTACGGAAGGTTTCCATTTGGGCCGTTTTCTCCACTTTCTACAGACAGGTGTGGATATGGGCCTAAAGTTAGGCTCCATTAAGGTACAGATTTCGGCCCTGTCTATACTCTTCCAGAAGGAATTGGCTTCTCTCCCAGAAGTCCAAACTTTTGTAAAGGGAGTGCTACACATACAGCCTCCTTTTGTGCCCCAGTGGCACCATGGGACCTTAATGTGGTGTTACAGTTCCTTAAATCGCACTGGTTTGAGCCTATTCAAACAGTTGAATTGAAATTTCTCACTTGGAAAGTGGTCATGTTATTGGCCTTGGCATCTGCACGGCGGGTGTCCGAATTAGCGGCTTTGTCTCACAAGAGCCCCCATCTTATTTTCCATGTGGATAGAGCGGAATTGAGAACTCGTCCTCAATTTCTACATAAGGTGGTTTCCTCTTTTCATCTGAACCAACCTATTGTGGTGCCTGTGGCTACGGGTGACTTGGAGGATTCCAAGTCCCTGGATGTAGTCAGGGCTTTAAACATATATGTAGCCAGAACGGCTCGGGTTAGGAAAACAGAGGCACTGTTTGTCCTGTATGCAGCCAACAAGGTTGGCGCTCCTGCTTTCTAAGCAAACTATTGCTTGCTGGATCTGTAACACGATTCAGCAGGCTCGTTCTACGACGGGATTGCCATTACCGGAATCGGTTAAGGCCCATTCCACTAGGAACGTGGGCTCTTCTTGGGCGGCTGCCCGAGGGGTCTCGGCATTACAGCTTTGCCGAGCAGCTACTTGGTCGGGTTCAAACACTTTTGCAAAATTCTGCAAGTCTGATGAGTACCTCCTGTTTGCTCAGTCGGTGTTGCAGAGTCATCCGCACTCTCCCGCCCGATCTGGAGCCTTGGTATAATCCCCATGGTCCTTACGGAGTCCCCAGCATCCTCCAGGACGTAAGAGAAAATAAGATTTTAAGCCTACCGGTAAATCTTTTTCTCCTAGTCCGTAGAGGATGCTGGGCGCCCGTCCCAGTGCGGACATTTTTCTGCAAGACTTGTATATAGTTGTTGCTTACATAAGGGTTATGTTACAGTTGAGATCAGTCGTTTGACTGATACTGTTTTGTTCATACTGTTACCTGGTTATGTATGTTCCAGGTTATACGGTGTGGCTGGTATGAATCTTGCCCTTGGATTAACAAAAATCCTTTCCTCGTACTGTCCATCTCCTCTGAGCACAGTTTCTCTAACTGAGGTCTGGAGGAGGGGCATAGAGGGAGGAGCCAGTGCACACCCAGTCTAAAGTTCTTTATAGTGTCTATGTCTCCTGCGGAGCCCGTCTACAGGGCCGGCTCCAGGCATATTCGACTAGAGCGGCCGCGCGGGGCGCCACCATAGTCGTAGCTGGAGCCGGCTCTGTACACTGCAGCTCTCCCCGCGGTCCCCTTTGACTGTGTGTGGCTGTGCGCTGCGCGGCGTCTGACGTCAGACGCCGGTGCCGCGCAGCGCACATGGAACGCTCCAGCGGCCGGGAACAGATAGTCTGTGCCCTCAGACGGCAGCACTTCCCCTCCCAGCGCCGCCGCAGGTATTGTGGGGATCATCGGGCACTGTGTGGGGGCATATCTGTCACTGTGGGGTGATCTGCACTGTGGGGTGATCTGCACTGTGGGGGCACTGGCACTGTGTGTGGGGGCATATCTGGCACTGTGGGGTCATATCTGGCACTGTGGGGTCATCTGCACTGTGGGGGCACTGGCACTGTGTGGGGGCTTATCTGGCACTGTGGGGTCATATCTGCACTGTGGGGGCATTTATGTATCTGGCACTGTGGGGGCATTTATGTATCTGGCACTGGGGGCATTTATGTATCTGGCACTGGGGGCATTTATGTATCTGGCACTGTGGGGGCATATATTTATCTGGCACTGTGGGGGCATATATTTATCTGGCACTGTTGGGGCACTGGCACTGTGTGGGGTCATATCTGCACTGTGGGGGCATATCGGCACTGTGTGGGGGCATATCTGCACTGTTGGGGCACTGTCACTGTGTGGGGTCATATCTCACTGTGGGGGCATATCTGGCACTGTGTGGGGGGCATATCTGGCACTGTGTGGGGGCATATCTGCACTGTTGGGGCACTGGCACTGTGTGGGGTCATATCTCACTGTGGGGTCATATCTACACTGTGGGGGCATTTATGTATCTGGCACTGTGGGGGCATTTATTTATCTGGCACTGTGGGGGCATTTATTTATCTGGCACTGTGGGGGCATTTCTGGCACTGGGCGCATTTCTAGCACACTGGGGGCATATCTGGCAATGTAGGGGCATATCTGCCACTGTGGGGGCATTTCTGTTTCTGGCACTGTGGGGGCATTTCTGGCACTGTGGGGGCATTTCTGGCACTGTGGGGGCATTTCTGGCACTGGGGTCATATCTGGCACTGTTGGGGCATATCTGGCACTGTGGGGCCACTTCTGTATCTGGCACTGTGGGGGCATTTATCTGGCACTGTGGGCATTTCTGTATCTGGCACTGTGGGGGCATTTCTGTATCTGGCACTGTGGGGGCATATCTGGCACTGTGGGGGCATTTATCTGGCACTGTGGGGGCATTTCTGTATCTGGCACTGTGGGGGCATTTATCTGGCACTGTGGGGGCATTTATCTGGCACTGTGGGGACATTTCTGTATCTGGAACTGTGGGGACATATCTGGCACTGTGGGGGCATTTATGTATCTGGCACTGTGGGGGCATTTATGGCACTGTGGGGGCATTTCTGTATCTGACCCTGCTGGGGGGCATGTCATGTGTAGCTGGCACGGCTGGGTAGCATATCATGTAGTGTTCCCGCTAGGCGTCTGTGGCTTGGCAATGAGTCTCAGTGCTGTGCCTGGTGCAAAGTGTCTAACGCGCTGTGCCTGGTGCAAAGTGTCTAACGTGCTCTGCCTGGCGCAAAGTGTCTAACGTGCTCTACCTGGCGCAAAGTGTCTAACGTGCTCTGCCTGGCGCAAAGTGTCTAACGTGCTCTGCCTGGCGCAAAGTGTCTAACGTGCTCTGCCTGGCGCAAAGTGTCTAACGTGCTCTGCCTGGCGCAAAGTGTCTAACGTGCTCTGCCTGGCGCAAAGTGTCTAACGTGCTCTGCCTGACGCAAAGTGTCTAGGAGGTTCTACCTGGCGCAAAGTGTCTAGGAGGTTCTACCTGGTGCAATGTATTTTGACTGCACTACTGTGTGGTGTAATGTGAATTGTCACTATTATGTGGCCACGCACCTTTCCCACAAAGCAACGCCCCTAAATTTTTGCTGCGCGCCTTCGCCGCGCACTGTCCATGCTTTACCATGTAGGTAGATGAGCACTAAGCATTACAGTATGTACATCATTTTGCCCTCCTAACTTAAAAATGTGCCCTCCCTGTGATCAGCACCCTGCCCTAAAAAGTGAACACTATCATGTGTAGCTGGCACTGCTGGGGGGCATATTGTGTGTAGCTGGCACTGCTGGGGGTATATCATGTCTATCTGGCACTGCACATTGTGTATCTGACACTATACTGGAGACATTGTGTGTAAGGAACCCTACTGTGGCTGTTATGTGTAAGGCTGCTAATTGTGTGCGTACAGGGGGTGTGAAAATATATTTATTTATAGTCTAATAATATGAAGTTATGAGGCCATGCCCACTTTTCCAGAGGCCACACCCATAGGGGGGGCACTTTTACATGTTCTCACTCAGGGTACTAGTAGGCCTGGAGCCGGCCCTGCCCGTCTATACCCCATGGTCCTTACGGAGTCTCCGGCATCCTCTACGGACTAGGAGAAAAAGTTTTACCGGTAGGTTTAAAATCTTATGTTTTTAATTTTGCCTATGTAATCATATAATTCTGAAACAAATGCCTGATAATATTTTTAGATATAAACTGCAGTCATTGTACAATACCTAACTTAAATAACTCACTAATCTGCCACACACGCTCGGTGAAAGGTTGTCTATCCATACTTGTCCTCATATATATATATATATATATATATATATATATATAGGCACGTTCTTTTGAGGACTCTGTTACTGCAATGGTTCAAGATACTTTCTCATACGTCCTAGGTGATGCTTCAAGAACCATGGGGTATAGACGGGATCCGCAGGAGACATGGGCACTTTAAGACTTTAAAAGGGGTGTGAACTGGCTCCTCCCTCTATGCCCCTACTCCAGTTAGATTCTGTGCACAGTGAGACTGGATGCACACTGAGGTGCTCTCCAGAGTTTCTCAGAAAAAAGACTTTGGGGTAAATTTACTAAGGTCCCGATTTTGACCGAGATGGCGTTTTTTCTTCAAAGTGTCATCTCGGTAATTTACTAAACACTAATCACGGCAGAGATGAGGGCATTCGTAATTTTTTGCAAGTCCAAGTAAAAAATTACGAATGAATACACCATCGGTCAAATTACGCCTGTTTAGATATGAATCTCGGTCATTTACTAACCATTCGTAATTGTAATTGCTGCCGCGAAAATGCATTCGCGGCCGCAAAAAATTACAAATCGTATTTTTTTCCTAAAAAAAAACGCGCCAGCATTTGAAAACCGCGTTTACATGTGTACTCAATTATCCATTACTCACACCTGAATGTTTGGCCCTATAAAAGTGTTCCAGGCACATTCTGAACTTCTCTCACTCAGAAATGGCGGCTGTGGTGTGTGGCAATGATTTTTTGTTTGCTGTGGGATACCTTAGACTGCTCCATGAGGCTTCCAGGAATCAGGCCCAGGTAAGTGAACATGGTCAACAGGTTGTCCAGGTACCGCGGAGGCTGCGCCAGCCTCGTTTTTTTAGAGGGCGTTTAAACTTAAATGCATTGTCCGATGATAGGGTCATACAGATGTTCCGCCTAAATAGAACCAACATTTTCCACCTGTATGACCATGTCAAACTGGGCATAGACCCTGAGACAGCACGCTCTCGCTCTGTCTCAGGCCTACACAAACTCCTGGCTGTGTTACACTTTATGGCTACTGGGAGCTTCCAGGCTGTGGCAGGCGACGTCATTGGTATCTCACAGCCCACCTTTTCCAGATATTTGATTCAGGTGAGTCTAAAAATACATAGGCGGTTATGTCTAAGTGTTGCTATTGTAAGTACAAACAACACAGTATTGTAGAGAATACCTAACATGACACTCACCTTAGCTTCTTTAATGTCCAGTCAGGTTTTGGATGTGTTGGAGCCACACATTAAAGCCTCAATCTGCTTCCCTACCGAGGAGTCGGAGTGGAGTGCTGTCAGGGTAGCTTTCTATGAGCTTGCTGGCATGCCCAATGTGCTGGGGGCCATAGATTGCACACACGTTCAGCTGAGATCACCTAAGGGCCGCCAATATATATATACTAATAGGCATCTGGCACAATCAACTAATGTCCAGGTGGTCTGTGATGCAAACTTAAAAATTATGAGTGTTGTTGCAGGTTACCCTGGTGGCTGCCATGACTCCTTCATCCTCAGTCAGTCATCGCTCTTCGATAAATTTGAGGACGGACAAATGCCTGATGGCTGGCTGTTGGGTATGTTTAAAATGTTTTGTGTGTATGTCTTTTAACCACAAACTCGAGTTTTGATGAGGTGAAAGAATAATCTAACATATGTACTAATGTTGACTATATCTGTTTTTCAGGTGATGGGGGTTACGGCTGCTACTCTTGGCTCCTTACTCCATTGTCCC
Source organism: Pseudophryne corroboree (assembly GCF_028390025.1). NCBI lineage: Eukaryota > Metazoa > Chordata > Amphibia > Anura > Myobatrachidae > Pseudophryne > Pseudophryne corroboree. The sequence continues at coordinate 917,380,146 of NC_086447.1, read as the reverse complement.
AACCTGATTCTCCTGCTGAACACAGTTACAATCATGCACATAAGGCTACGCGGAATGTGATAGAAAGATGTTTTGGTGTGCTGAAGTCACGGTTTCGGTGTCTGGATAAATCTGCAGGCCTTTTGTTGTATAGTCCCTCAAAGGTGACTAGAATTGTGTTCTGCTGCTGTTTTCTCCATAATCTGTGTTTAACCCAACATCTGGCACATGATGAGGGAGAAAGCAGTCAGCAAGCAGAGGAGTTAGACCCATCTGGTGACAGTGTGAGTACATATGTAGGGAGGCAGGTACGGCAAGAAGTGATCCTGCGCTATTTTTCAGGTCAGTTTTAGTAGGCTGTAATTATCCTTGACTAAACACTTTGCACTACTTTCTATTGTGTGTTTTGTTACTTACTGTTTGTTGTTTATAGTGGTGTGTACATTGTGCTTAGTTTATGCAAAAAATACATTTTCAGTCATGACCCATGAAAATCATACATACATACAGAGCAGCTTCGACAATGTTGTAGACGGACACAGGAAGTTGTGTGTTTGTCAAATACAAATTTTTATTTTGCAAATCACATTGGGGTTATTTTTTCCGCTTGTGTGTGCTGGGTGCTGGCTCACTGGCACGTGCTCTGGAGGAACGCCGAACAGGGGAGGTTACTGGCGTTTGGATAGGGGTCGTGGTCCCAGAGCTGGAGGTTACTTGGTGAGCTCCCATCAATGAAATATTGCTGCTCAAATTATTAAGGCTTGCAATCAGTTGAGTGTTGGTTGCAGTGTGGCTGGCTACAATCCGGGATAACGACTCATTCACCACCTGGTTGTGTTGAATGAGCTGAACGAGTGCCTGCTGATGGCGCTGTTGCTCATCTATGATGCGCGATAAATGAGCAAGCATTTGGCTGTTGTCAGCCCTTATTTGCTCCATTGAGGTTGCCATTCGCCCTACTTGTACAATCAGTCTGCCCGAGTTGCGACTAATGCGCGGTAGATGATGGGGCAGACTGGCAAGGTGTTGTGTATGTGCGGTCAGCCTGGCATTGCTTTGGGCCTGTTGGCTTGTCCAACTGGCCCAAAAGTCATCTGGTATTTGGCTTGGGGGCGGAGCTTGTGCCAGTTGTGGACTGATGGAGGCTTGGGGGATATCCTGCAGCTGTATTGGCTGGCTTGGGTCAACAGGTGTAAGTTGCAGTGTTATGGTTGCCTGTTGGTCTTGTCCCTGCTGGTCGACGTCGGGCATCAAGCTGGGCTCTGTATGGGGTGGCCAACATGCAATGTTTATTTGTCAATTTGTTTAAAGGCTACTTCTACACATTACTACATTCATAATACTCCATTTTTATACTTTTTGGTGTTGAATTTCTAAACTTATAATGTTTTTTTTGTTCAAAAACATATATACCAACACAGGCGGACACATAGCCAGATTTGCAAAATCCTCACCTAACTACCTCCCCTCAACAGCAATACAGTGTTATATTACCTCCCCTGACCACGATATAGACTACTTACCTGGATAGTCCAGAGGAGCGGAGCAAGTAAGCCATCTACATACTGGACAGGGGAGATGTGTGAACACTATAATGTTGTGGATGCTGATTTTTTTTGGGATTTTCTTGGTATTGTATTTTAATGTGCACGTGTTTGGCCAAAATTTTAAAAAAAGTCTGTATTTTTTTTTAAATGATGTTGGCGAGATCATCCACTAAGACCTTAAAATTTTAATAATTTTCACCTTTAGCAATTGAAGACGTAACATCACATTGCTTGTTCTTGAAAACATGTAATCTCAAAACCAACTAACAACATATTAACTGTACTGTGTATATTATTGCCTATGTGTTTAATTTATGTTTTTACTCACCAGATAACTGAGGTGATCGGGGCTCATCACTCTGCGAACTCGCCAATAGTGCCAGTGGTGGCTGGGGTGACACTGCCGAAATTCTTCGCCTGGGTGGGGATGATGGAGCCGCAGATTCCGTGCCAAGACGCCGTGTCTTACTTGGCCTCCTGGGTAAGTGGCCCGAGCCCTGTGATGGGCGCCTTACAGGAGGTCGGCTTCCAGAAGCAGAACCTATGTGAAAATATAAACATTAATATTTTGTACTTCTATGTGTTTTCAGAATATGTGACTACAGTGAAGTCTTACCTGCAATCCCAGCCTCATCCTGACTTGTCTGAGGCCTGTCTGGCCGGCTGGTCTGTGGGACTGTTGAAAAAGTGGACCAAACATTATTACCATGCTTTGTGTAAAAATAACCACTGCCAAGCCTTATTGTACTGTAACCATCTATTAGGTATTGGTTAAACAAATAATTTCAGCTTAAGAGCTTCTAGCTTCATTTTTTGGTGTTGTATATCCAAATGTACATGATGTTGCACACAATAAATCTGTTACATTTGAGAATTATGCCTCAGATATTGCAGAGATTGACTACTTGCAAATGTTTTAAAAATGTAATGTTGTAAAAATTGCACCGCTTTTCAGAAGTAAAAAACAAAACAAAACATTTTTTAATAAGCAGACAACACAGATGTCCAAGCATTATCGCCCAAAAAAAATATTTTTTGTTTAAAAAAAAAAAACAGCCATTGCACATGTTTTTGCGCAATATTAAATTTACCAAACACCCAATGCAAGGTGAAAAAAGCTCATTCTAAACACAAACACACCTTAAGGGTGCATAGGCCTGCAATATGTGAAAAACAATTTATGCATCCTTTACCCTTTAAAAATGACATTTACAACATTTAGCGGACATTTAAATAACAATATAACAAATCAAACTTACCATCCTGCGTGGGTCGGTCCGAATCCCGAACATGAGTAGCAGACACCACTTCTGCAGGAATCAATGCCCGCACAGGCTCCTCCCAGTCCCGATAGGTTGCCCGGAAAAGGGGGCCACCTCCGGTTTTACGTGCAGATTTGGCCTCTTTGGCCATCTTGGCCTTGACACGCCGCTTAATATCATAAAACCTCTTGCGGCACGTGTCCTCAGTCCGCCTCACCACACCCTCACTATTCACGGCAAGTATTACTTGCCCCCACAGGACAGACTTCCTGCGGGAGGACACCTTGCCAGCATCCTGACCAAACAATTGGCGATGGTGCTTCATCAGCTCACGCACCAAAGCCATGTTTTCAGCATAGCTGAACTTAATATTCCGGCCAGTCTTGGTAGTGGTGCGTGGCTGCGGAGCCACAACACCATCACTATCACTGGAAAATACAGCAACAGGCACCCCCTCCTCCTCCTCCTCCTCACTAACCTCCTCCCTCTCACTACCCCCCTCCACCTCACTAACAGCCTCCACCTCACTACCAGCCTCCACCTCACTACCAGCCTCCACCTCACTAACCTCCGCCACCACACTGACCTCTGAGTCTGACATGACAAACGACAAAAAACACTGAAAAATCAAAACACAAAACACACTCCTCCACTACTCCTACTACTACACACCACACAGCCAACACACACGCTCACTCACTCACTCACAAACAATGACAAAAGACTGTAAAAAAAAAACAAGGACAAAAAAATTGACAAACTGTGAAAAAACAATACTACAAATATGACAAGACTACTTACACACACAGTACAGCACTCAACAATCGCCAAACTCCTCTCCAAATCCACCAAAAACTCCACCAAACTCACCAACTCCAAATACACCTTCCTCTCTCCTCTCCACTAGCTACACCCACGAGGTGCGGTGTGTTTGGGGCGGTTTTATAGTAATATGCACAGACACTCCTCCTTCACGAATACAACCAATCACGGCCGCGTGACGTAAACGAAACTTAGGACTAAAAACGCGGCAGCAATTTCCAAATCACTGCCGTAACAGACATGTGACGCAGTCGTAAAAAAACCCCATAAACGCGGCCGCGAAACAGCAAACGCGGCCGCAATCTACAGCAGAAAAGCACGAATGACATCGACATCGGAAGAAACGAAAAATACGAATACGACAGCTTAGTAAATTAGTCGTAATCAATTCAAAAAGTTGCAATTTTACACTGTCGATGTCATTCGTGATTGAACTTGGACATGAATCTGGAAAATACGAATCTTAGTAAATGTACCCCTTTATGTTAGGTTTATTATTTTTAGGGAGACCTGCTGACAACAGGCTCCCTGCATTGTGGGAGTGAGGGGAGAGAAGCAGACCTACTTCTTTGAGTTTCAAGGCTCTGCTTCTTAAGCTACTGGACACCATTAGCTCCAGAAGGTCTGATCGCCAGGTACGCCTATATGCTCGTTCCCGGAGCCGCGCCGTCACCCCCCTTTGCAGAGCCAGAAGCTGGGTGAGTAGAAGAAGATCAGAAGACTTCAGTGACGGCAGAAGATTTCAGTGATGGCTTTTGAGTTACCGCGCAGCGCACCATGCTCCCACATTCAAAACGGCACTGCAGGGCGCAGGGGGGGGGGGGGGGGTGCCATGGCCAGCATAAAAACCTCAATGGCAACTGGCATCAGAGTACCTGGGCACTAAATACAGACAGCCGCCAGTATAAAAATAGGCGGGACTGAAGCGCGCCATTAAAGGGTCGTGGCTTAGCCCTCACAGCTCTGCTGTATAGATCAGAGTTAAAAAAGAGGGGGGGGGGGCAGAGTTGTTTGGTGCACTATAAGTTAAAAATAAAAGCACTATATCATGAGCGCGGTGTAAATGAGCTGGTAAACTGTTTCCATGACAGAATGTACTGGGGTCTGTCCCTTATAGCCAGTGTAATGTCGGGGGGTGTTTGGTACACGTGTGTCGGCATATCTGAGGCTGAGTGCTCTGCCACAAGGGGAATGACTATGTCGGCACTGTCGACTCCTAATAGTACTTGGTACATGTAAATCAATGTCAGCATGTCAGTAGAGATATATTTTTCCCAAGAGAAAACTATATGGGAGACACAGATGTGGGGGGTGACCCTGTTGGCACCAACATTATCTGACTGGGTGGATACTGACATGATAATGTGATATCAGAAAGTGCTATACCTATATATATGTATGTATGTATGTATGTATGTATAGTAAGGTTACATTGGTCTGTGGCACGATCACAGACGCGATAATATTTATGGAGGGAGTCATATTCATAGAATTGATTTCTCTCAGACCCCTCGAGATCGCAAAAATGCTATTTTGCCCAGATACTACTCCCTGAGATCGACTCGAATAATGTTATTTATGTCGACCATAATGTTTCCTGATCAGATCCTCAAAATCGTCATTCAGTACCTGTTCATACACATTGGAATGTATTAACGTCACTAGGGACCCTGCTGTTCCTGACAAAAGGATATATGTATACGTATTAGATATATATATAGATAGATATATAATGAATGCTGAGGTAAAGTTATTGCTTCTCATGGATAGAAGAAAGTGAGAGTCACCCCTGTTCTGCACGGGGCTCTGTCACAAAGGATCGTATGCAGGAAGATATGTGATACTCTAATTATGTGTCCGCATGTACGTTGATTATGCTAGCATTACATGCGCATGGGGGAGTAGTTGTATGCAGGGTACTCCTGAAGTTGAGTCATGTCTATATCATTGCAGCATACTGCCGTGCGACTACAAGGGATGTAGGACTCTTGGGTTCGCAGGCCACTTCCATGGCGGTCTCGACTAGGAAGACGTGGATTCACCAATGGAATGCTGAGGCTGACTCCGAGAAGCACTGGAGTATCTTCCCTATGAAGGTGAAACTTGGTTTGGGGATGGCTTTGTTAAGTTGATCTCGGCAGATACCACTGGTAAGTCTACCTTCTTGACCTATGTTCCCTCACAACGGTTGGTGACGCATTTTTGTAGGATGCAATCATTTCGACCGGATGGATACGGGTTTTCCCCTTCTTTGCAGGTAGAGGAAGGTGAAAAGGTAAGAGGTCAGCAGCCTTTTCAAGTTCGCAGAATCAGAAATCATCCTCTGTTTCTAACACATCCACCGCATGTCGTTGGGTCTATCTTGTGGGACGATGGTTCGGGGTTCGGGATCCAGGATTGAATGCAAGTCTCCAAGGCTGGGGAGCAATCTTTCAGGGGGAAGAATTTCCAGGGAAAATGGTCAAGCCAGGAAACCTGAGGTAACTTTTCCCCCATCTCATGAGCTGAATGCGTTATTTGAAAAGGCTTGGGAATCTCCAGACAAGAAACTGCAGATTCCCAAAAGAATTCTTATGGCGTATCCTTTCCCTGCACAGGACAGGGTACAGTGGGAATCCTCGCCCAGGGTGGACAAGGCTTTGACGCGCTTGTCCAAGTAGGTGGCGCTACCATCTCCAGACACGGAAGTCCTCAAGGATCCTGCTGATCGGAGACAGGAAACGACTTTAAAATCAATATATACACATACGTGTGCCTTACTCAGACCGGCATTAGCATCGGCTTGGGTTTGTAGCTCTGTAGCAGCTTGGACAGATACCTTGTCAGCTGATATTGATACCCTAGATAGGGATACCATTTTATTGACCTTAGGTCACATTAAAGACGCAGTATTATATATGAGAGACACTCAGAGAGACGTTGGACTGCTAGGTTCGAGAGTAAACGCCATGGCGATTTCTGCTAGGCGAGCATTGTGGACCCGCCAATGGACGGTTGATGCCGACTCAAAAAGGCATATGGAAGTTTTTCCTTACAAGGCTGAGGTTTTGTTTGGGGAAGGTCTCACGGACCTGGTTTCCACGGCTAGTGCGGGTAAATCTACCTTTTTGCCTTATGTTCCCCCACAGCAAAAGAAAACACCACAGTATCAGATGCAGTCCTTTCGGTCGCATAAGTCCAGAAGAGGTCGGGGCTCTTCCTTCGTCACCAGAGGTAAGGGTAGAGGGAAAAGAATGGCTGCTACGGCTAGTTCCCAGGAGCAGAAGTCCTCCCCGGCTTCTACTAAATCCACTGCATCACGCTGGGGCTCCACTGAGGGAGTCCGCGCCGGTGGGGGCACGTCTGCGACTTTTCAGCCAGGTCTGGGTTCATTCGGACGTAGATCCTTGGGCGGTGGAAATTGTATCCCAAGGTTACAAGCTGGAATTCGAAGACGTGCCTCCTCGCCGATTCTTCAAATCAGCTTTATCAGCTTCTCCCCCAGAGAGGGAGATAGTTTTAACTCAATTCAAAAGCTGTGTCAACAGCAAGTGATTATCAAGGTTCCACTAATTCAACAGGTACTATTCAGCCCTATTTGTGGTCCCGAAACCGGATGGCTCGGTCAGACCCATTCTAAATTTAAAATCCCTAAACCTGTACTTAAAAAGGTTCAAGTTCAAGATGAAATCGCTCAGGGCGGTTATCTCCAGCCTGGAAGGGGGGGATTTTATGGTGTCACTAGACATAAAGGATGCATACCTTCACGTCCCCATATATCCTCCTCATCAGGCATACCTGAGATTCGCTGTACAGGACTGTCATTACCAGTTTCAGACGTTGCCGTTTGGGCTTTCCGCGGCCCCGAGGGTTTTCACCAAGGTAATGGCGGAAATGATGGTGCTCCTGCGCAGGCAAGGAGTCACAATTATCCCATACTTGGACGATCTCCTGATAAAAGCGAGATCAAAGGAACAGTTGCAGAAAAGCGTGTCGCTCTCCCTGAGTGCTGCAACAGCATGGCTGGATTCTTAATCTACCAAAGTCACAGTTGGTTCCTACGACTCGGCTGTCGTTCTTAGGCATGATTCTGGACACAGAACAAAAGAGGGTTTTTCTCCCAATGGAAAAAGCCCAGGAACTCCAGAACATGGTCAGAGACCTGTTAAAACTGAAAAGAGTACTCGGGAAAATGGTGGCGACCTACGAGGCCATCCCCTTCGGCATGTTTCATGCAAGGACTTTTCAGTGGGACCTTCTGGGCAAGTGGTCCGGGTCCCATCTTCAAATACATCAGAAAATAACCCTGTCCCCCAGGGCCAGGGTGTGTCTCCTGTGTTGGCTGCAGAGTGCTCACCTTCTAGAGGGTCGCAGATTCGGCATTCAAGACTGGGTTCTGGTGACCACGGACGCGAGCCTCCGAGGATGGAGAGCAGTCACACAGGGAAGACATTTTCAGGGACTATGGTCAAGCCAGGAGGCTTGTCTACACATCAACGTCCTGGAATTGAGGGCCATATACAACGGCCTACGACAAGCGGAGAATCTTCTTCACGACCTACCGGTTCTGATTCAATCGGACAACGTCACAGCCATGGCTCATGTAAACCGCCAAGGCGGGACAAGGAGCAGAGTGGCAATGGCGGAAGCCACCAGGATTCTGCGCTGGGCAGAAAATCACGTAAGCGCTCTATCAGCGATATTCATTCCGGGAGTGGACAACTGGGAAGCAGACTTCCTCAGCAGACACGATCTCCATCCAGAAGAATGGGGACTTCATCAAGAAGTTTTTACAGAGATAACAAGTCTTTGGGGACTTCCTCAAATAGACATGATGGCGTCACGCCTCAACAAAAAGCTTTGGAGGTATTGTGCCAGGTCAAGGGACCCTCAGGCAGTAGCGGTGACACCATGGGTGTTTCAGTCGGTGTATGTGTTCCCTCCTCTTCATCTTATCTCGAAAATATTGAGAATCATAAGACGAAAAAGATTACAGACAATACTCATTGTTCCAGATTGGCCTCGAAGGGCCTGGTATTCAGATCTTCTGGAGTTTTTCACAGAAGATCCATGTCCTCTTCTTTTCAGGGACGACCTGTTGCTGCATGGGCCCTGCGTGTTCCAAGACTTACCGTGGTTACGTTTGACGTCATAGCGGTTGAACACCGAATCCTAGCTGGGAAAAGTATTCCGGAGGAAGTCATCCCTACTCTGATAAAGGCTAGGAAGGAGGTGACGGTGAAACATTATCACCGTATTTGGAGGAAATATGTATATTGGTGTGAAGTCAAGAATGCTCCTACGGACGATTTCCAATTGGACCGTTTTCTACACTTTCTACAGACAGGAGTGGATATGGGCCTAAAGTTAGGCTCCATTAAAGGTACAGATTTCGGCCCTATCTATATTTTTCCAGAAGGAATTGGCTTCTCTCCCAGAAGTCCAGACTTTTGTAAAGAAAGTGCTACATATCCAGCCTCCGTTTGTGCCCCCAGTGGCACCATGGGACCTTAACGTGGTGTTACAGTTCCTAAAATCTCACTGGTTTGAGCTTCTTCAAACAGTTGAATTAAAATTTCTCATTTGGAAGGTGGTCATGTTGTTGGCCTTGGCATCTGCAAGGCGGGTGTCCGAATTGGCGGCCTTGTCTCATAAGAGCCCCTATCTCATTTTCTATGTGGATAGAGCTGAGTTGAGGACTCATCCTCAATTTTTGCCTAAGGTGGTGTCATCGTTTCATATGAACCAACGTATTGTCGTGCCTGTGGCTACGGGAGACTTGGAGGATTCCAAGTGCCTTGATGTAGTCAGAGCCTTAAAAATGTATGTAGCTAGGATGGCTCGGATTAGGAAAACAGGCACTATTTGTCCTGTATGCAGCCAACAAGGTTTGCGCTCCTGCTTCTAAGCAGAATATTGCTCGCTGCATCTGTAACACGATTCTGCAGGCTCATTCTACAGTGGGATTGCCGTTACCAAATTTGGTAAAGGCCCATTCCACTAGGAAGGTGGGCTCTTCTTGGACGGCTGCCCGAGGCGTCTCGGCATTACAACTTTGCCGAGCAGCTACTTGGTCGGGTTCAAACACTTTTGCAAAATTCTACAAGTTTGATACCCTGGCTGATGAGGACCTCATGTTTGCTCAATCGGTGCTGCAGAGTCATCCGCACTCTCCCGCCCGTTTTGGAGCTTTGGTATAATCCCCATGGTCCTTACGGAGTCCCCAGCATCCTCTAGGACGTAAGCGAAAATAAGATTTTAAACCTACCGGTAAATCTTTTTCTCCTAGTCCGTAGACGATGCTGGGCGCCCGTCCCAGTGCGGACATATTTCTGCATGACTTGTATATAGTTGTTGCTTACATAAGGGTTATGTTACAGTTAAGATCAGTCGTTGGCTGATACTGTTTTGTTAATACTGTTAACTGGTTACGTATATTCCAGGTTATACGGTATGGATGGTGTGGCTGGTATAAATCTTGCCCTTCGATTAACAGAAATCCTTTCCTAGTACTGTCTGTCTCCTCTGGGCACAGTTTCTCTAACTGAGGTCTGGAGGAGGGGCATAAAGGGAGGAGCCAATGCACACCCATTCTAAAGTTCTTTATAGTGCCCATGTCTCCTGCGGAGCCAGTCTATACCCCATGGTCCTTACGGAGTCCCCAGCATCCTCTGACTCGGAGAAAAAGATTTATCGGTAGGTTTAAAATCTTATTTTTTCCGGGTGACATAGCTAATAATGTGGCCCCTCATCACAGCCTTAGAGGCATTCCAGAAGATGTCGGGTCTATCCCAGTAATCTATATTTTCATCAACATAGTTGGTCCAATGATACGTAAGATATAGTTTAAAGTCCTCCGAGTGTGCCAGGTATTGTGGGAATTGCCAAATATGATCTGTTGAATGCATGTGAGGATGGGTCAGAGCCAGCGCGAGTGGGGCATGATCAGAGATCAGTATGTCGAGTATATCCACCTCAGCAACTTGAGACATCAAGTCATCAGCAATTAGGAATTTGTCAATACGAGACGACGTCCCGTGTGCCAGTGACAGATGGGTGTGGGTTTTGTCGGTAGGGTACAGCAATCTCCATGGATCAGAAAGGTCTAAAGAGTCTCGAAATGCCAACAAGTGTCTACTATGGGGGTCAGTAGTTCTTGGTACAGTCGGTGATCTGTCAAACTGTGGGATCGTCCACCATGTTGCAGTCCCCACCCACTATCAGGGAGTAATTGGTTCTACCTTGGAGAATGTGGCTGAGGTCCTGAATAAAAACGTGTGTGTTGATATTCGGGGCATACAGGTTGACAAGGGTAAATTTAGAATTAAAAAGCTCTATATTCAATATTATATATGTGCCTTCGGGGTCAATCATTTCTGTCAAAGCAGTAACAGGAAGGTTTTTTCGAAAGAGTATGGCCACCCCTCTGGCTTTTGTGCAAAAGGGATCAGAGATACAGGAACCAAGCCAAGGGGCCTTCAATACACCCTCCTCGCCCATCAGCCAGTGGGTTTCCTGTAAGAAAACCACATCCGGGTGAGAGCGTTTGAGGTGCGTGGCCACGCGGCGTCGTTTGATTGGGGAATTAAGCCCTCCAACATTCCAGGAAATAAGGTGTATAGGTTTCGGGGGTAGTACCTCAGACGAGGAAGAAGCAACCGACGGCATGGCTACCCAACCCCCATGGGGCAGAGAGATGCCTGACAGATAATCAGTAATTTCAAGTACACAATGGCGGCTCCCCTCCTAACCCAAAGTCTCCATTGTAGCGTAGATTGTAACAGCAGGAACACTAATATGACACACAGAGAAAATCTTCGCAGTAAAGACATGACAACCAGAGGGCTAATAAGATCCTTTACACAAAGGGAAAAAAAGCCAAGTTTCAGTAGATGTGGTTGATTTACTTTCATATGCATGACCTGACCACTAGGTGGCAAAAAGGTCCTTATTACGAAGAGAAAGTAGACTGCTTTGCCTAGATCAGGCATTCCCAACCACGGTCCTCAAGGCACACCCAACAGTGCAGGTTTCAGTGATATCCAGGCTGCAGCACAGATTATTAAATCAAAATAACTGAGCTGCTAATTAAGTCACCTGTGCTGAAGCCTGGATATCACTAAAACCAGAACTGTTAGTCTGCCTTTAGGACCGTGGTTGGGAATGCCTGGCCTAGATTATCATCATAAAGACCAGGTCCTTAGTACAAAGAGAAAATAGACTCAACTGCTATACAGGTTGAGTCTCCCTTATCCAAAATGCTTGGGACCAGAGGTATTTTGGATATGGGATTTTTCCGTATATTGGAATAATTGCATACCATAATGAGATACCATGGTGATGGGACCTAAATCTAAGCACATAATGCATTTATGTTACATATACACCTTGAAGGTCATTTTAGCCAATATTTTTTATAACTTTGTGCATTAAACAAAGTGTATCTACATTCACACAATTCATTTAAGTTTCATATACACCTTATACACACAGCCTGGAGGTAATTTAAAACAATATTTTTATTACCTTTGTGTATTAAACAACATTTGTGTACATTGAGCCATCAAAAAACAAAGGTTTCACTATCTCACTCTTACTCAAAAAAGTCCGTATTTCGGAATATTTGGATATGGGATACTCAACCTGTATATTGTACATATATATATATTTTATCAATTGGGCATATCACCTTATTGTTATACACCATTTGTCGCTTTATCCTTCATTCCAATTTCTCTTACGTCCTAGAGGATGCTAGGGACTCCGTAAGGACCATGGGTGTGCACTGGCTCCTCCCTCTATGCCCCTCCTCCAGACCTCAGTTAGATCCTGTGCCCAGGGGAGACTGGGTGCACTGCAGGGGAGCTCTCCTGAGTTTCTCTGAAAAAGACTTTTGTTAGGTTTTTTATTTTCAGGGAGCTCTGCTGGCAACAGGCTCCCTGCATCGTGGGACTGAGGGGAGAGAAGCAGACCTACTTAAATGATAGGCTCTGCTTCTTAGGCTACTGTACACCATTAGCTCCAGAGGGTCGGAACACAGGTCTCATCCTCGCTGTTCTTCCCGGAGCCGCGCCGCCGTCCTCCTCACAGCCGGAAGATAGAAGCCGGGTGAGTATAAGAAGAAAGAAGACTTCAAAGGCGGCAGAAGACTTCAGACCTTCACTGAGGTACCGCGCAGCCATTGTTCCCACATTCACACACACTGACGGCACTGTATAGGTGGAGGGGGGGGTCGTCCTGGGTAGCAATTATAAACCTCAAGGGACACTGGCTGACATATATAGATACTGCGGAGGCAGTATATTACATAAACCCCCGCCAGTATAAAGAATTTGAGCGGGACCGAAGCCCACCGTTGAGGGGGTGGAGCTTGATCCTCCAGCACTAACCAGCGCCATTTTCTCCACAGCACGCTGCAGAGAAGCTTCTACCCGGACTCTCCCCTGCTGAACACAAGTACAGAGGGCAAAAAAGAGGGGGGGGGGGGCAGGTACATTTATTTGGCGCAGTGAGTGTATTATTGATATATAAAAGCGCTGTACTGACTGGGATTTTGTTCCAGTGGCGCTGGGTGTGTGCTGGCATACTCTCTCTCTGTCTCTCCAAAGGGCCTTATTGGGGGACTGTCTCATATATATATAGAAGGTGTGGCTGCTCCGGCACTCCACAGAGTCCTGTGCTGGACTCAGATTGCTCAGGTGCCCTCCCCAACCGGGATCCGGTGGTGTACAGTTGAAAAAACGAGGCGGCACTCAGAGGCTTTCACTTCACAAATATAATTGGTGGAAGCAGTGCAAAAAAGGTCACATCAACGTTTCGGGGACCGGGTCCCCTTCTTCAGGATAACAACAGTGCAAAACAAAGGTGTTTAAATAAGGCAAGAAACACTTACCCCCTTAACCCCATCCAATCACATGCTGCAACGCTGACCGCCGGCCGCCCGTACATGACTTCCGCCTGACTCACTGGTATCCCAACGACGACGAAGATGACGTCACCGGAAATGACTCCGTCCCCATGGAGACCGCTCGAGGCGTATACACAGCCCGAGCGTCTCCTGCGAACCATGTGTGACGTGTCAGTATGGACATCTCTAATTCTCGCGGGATCCAGCGTCCTATCACGGAAGCCTTCTGCGTTACCACGGCAACGTCATCTTAATGTTTTGTCACTGCTATGTTTATTATTGTCTGTTTCCTCACAGCACACAGCGTTGCCGTGGTAAAACGTTGATGTGACCTTTTTTGCACTGCTTCCACCAATTATATTTGTGAAGTGAAAGCCTCTGAGTGCCGCCTCGTTTGTTTCATATATATATATATATATATATATATATATATATATATATATATATATATATATATATATAGTTGAACGAAATAGAGGAGATGGCGCCAAGGGAGTTATATCAACGCCCTACCTAAAAACGGACCCTTACAGTACTCTCCGGATAAATTACATCAGATAACAAATACTAACATAAACATTTATTAAAACAACATATAAACCCGACACAAATGTTCATAAGTATACAGAGTTGATACATTTACATTTGTCGCACAATTTGAACAATCAGTTTGTAGTGATGAGGAAAAAGCGTAGATATATCACTACGATTTCCTCCTTCTCCTTATTGTAGATTCAGAGGTAACATCAGATAATAGATAGATAAATAACCCAACGCGTTTCGTCTTGTTCCAAGCCTTCATCAGGGGTAAAATCTACAATTGTAGAATAATAAGTCAAAACAAATACATAGCAATAAGCATCTTACACTCACATATAACATGACATATTGGTATCAAAAGAACATGACATAGCAATATGAGGAGGAAAACAGAATAAATAACATGAAGAAAGAGGAAAAAAGAGAACCAAAAGGCACAGGTTGTAAAAAACATACCTCTTCATTTCAGAACATATTGTCAGCACATAAAAGGTCATTCAAAGATGTATGAACAACGTTTCAATATTTCAATGGGACTTGATTGATACAGCGAGGACCATACCTAATTAAAAAACTTTTAATAACCTTTATTAATTAAAGGACACTTTTTATTCAATTAGGCAGAGATTGGGATTAATACAAGGGAACGGCACATACCTCATATATCATCAGCTTGAGTCTGACATTCAGATATTCGAATATGGGGAAGATTCATATGTGTATAGAATCTAACTGGTTCGCAAGCATAAGGAACCTAATAAATTGATTAATTGGGTATTAATTATAAGAACACCTACGAGTTCATAAATAGACCCCTATCTTATTTTGACACCCATAATTATAAAAATTCTGGTATCAATAATGTCTGATCACTAATGAACAGATCTCATGACTAACCCGTGTGGTTTCTATATATGATACAGAACAAAGCCACAGAATTGGCTATAACAAACACCAATGTTACCACTATACAACGATCCTCTACTAAATGATCTGATTATAACCAGCCATTTATTCATATTTGGAAAACCCAGGACTAATTGTATTAATGTAAAAACAAAGGGTAGAGGACTGCGCTGTCGTGCTATCCTGATCTGTTCAAGCTGCTAGGGAGCAAACAGTGAGGATTTCCACTATCCCCACAAAGATACTGATAAACGAAAAAAGAGACGTCTCCCAGCGCTAAAAATAATCAGGTTTGGAGTTGATTATAATTAGTGATATCTATAAATATACTTAAGAATCACTCAAAAAGCACTAAAAACGGCAATATAATTTATAAATGAATTTTTTATTGACCTGGTACAAAATAAAATGGGACCCTAATCATAAGGTCTTCTCTATTCTTAAAATTAAAAGTGATCCTAATACCTGTATACAAGAAAAGTTACAAACAACATAGGAACATTAAAAACATAAAAACATAAAACACACAGTGATGCGCTAGATGGCGGTTTATTCACTGTACAAATTCCTCAGATATGTATAGGTACATAGGGCTGATTTATATACCACAGTCAGTGTTCATATTAGGAGTGCATCCAATAGATGGGACATCAGGGACACGCTAAATAGCGATGAATGTTTGTATTCCTTTAAGTGAAGTGCTGTCACAGTCACTACTCGTATGTGGAATCGATCCAACAGAGATTCTGGTAATTACCAGCCAACCTACATAAAGTCTATAATTGACAAAGACTATGAAGGCGGGGGTCTTCACTTCTGAGTGTGTTCAGGATATATAGCCGCACTTGGTTGAACACTGACTGTGGTATATAAATCAGCCCTATGTACCTATACATATCTGAGGAATTTGTATAGTGAATAAACCGCCATCTAGCGCATCACTGTGTGTTTTATGTTTTTATGTTTTTTATGTTCCTATGTTGTTTGTAACTTTTCTTGTATACCGGTATTAGGATCACTTTTAATTTTAAGAATAGAGAAGACCTTATGATTAGGGTCCCATTTTATTTTGTACCAGGTCAATAAAAAATTCATTTATAAATTATATTGCCGTTTTTAGTGCTTTTTGAGTGATTCTTAAGTATATTTATAGATATCACTAATTATAATCAACTCCAAACCTGATTATTTTTAGCGCTGGGAGACGTCTCTTTTTTCGTCTAATTGTATTAACCATCAGTATAGTGAACCCACATGATATGTTTATTAGGGAAACCCATCCTTTATGGACGGTATCACTGATCTATGATCGAATAATTCAAAGAAATTACTCAAAGTGCTAACCACAGGGGGTGTAGTTCATTAGTGCCAATCATTAAAGAAATCTCTATAATATAGCACATACCTCGTCGGTCAGCAGCTTGAACCTGACACTCAGAGACTCGGGAGTGAAGGCAATTCAAATGGGTATAATGTCTAACCAATTTAGAACACGTGGTAGACCTAGTAAATTAATTTGGTTGATATCAATTAGACCATCTATTAAAGTACCAGTATGGTACAAAGAGTTCCCACCCCATGGAGAAACAAATACTCCTTTCACTTAGTAAGGGGAAGATCTATTAACTATAAAAATTATATAAGTGAGTGTATTACTCATACAACTTAGTTTCATATTCATGAATAAATCTGTCATATTTATATAGTGAATATATATAATTAGTGCATATCATATACTCTTTAAAAAATTACATTTATAAATGATTAGTGGTTAACCAGTCAATAAAATACATATAGTTAGTACAAACTGTATACTAATAAATGGGACCACTTTCAAAGTTGATAATATACTATTGTAAAATCAAAAACAAAACCTTACCCTCCAGTGGTGCAGTGCTGACAGCCAAGTCTCTGTATAATGAGGCATTGGACCTGATAACCACCCTTTATAAAGGGAAAAGTTATTACATCACTTCCCTTGCAATGTGATTGGTGCTCTATATATATGTGCTCCATTTACTATTTTAGAATGGAGATTACTTAACCAAAAGTGCATAGATTTATAATTTTCAAATAATCAAACTAAGTGTATTAACGGTATTATTATGAGAATAACTCCTTAGGAGGAAATACCTAATTGATTAATATTACCCATAATGCTTTTCACTGTCTCTCTGGTTACTGTTTAAGGAAACCAAACCTGGCTAAATGCCAGGAATGATGTTGGACACACCCCATCTCATTTAACTCAGTTTCATGTCCTACATATTAGACTGATCCCCTGTGGGTAATTCCCCTTGATCGTATTGCATGACGCTGGAGCTATAATAAATAAATAAATAAAAAATAATAATAATAAATAAAATAAATAAATAAAAGTAAAATTAAAATAAAAATGGAAATAAAAATAAAAATACAAATACAAAAAAATTATAAATAAAAAATAAATAATAATAATAATAAAAATAAATAATATAAAAAATAAAAAAAATATGAAAAAAAATTTAAAAATAAAAAAAATAAAAAATATATAATAAATAACAAAAATAAAAAAATTAAAATAAAAAGAGGTTTTTTATAATTTAAAAAAATGTAAAAAACAAAAATATATATATATATATATAAATAATATATATATATATATATATATACAAACAATGAAAAACGAGGCGGCACTCGGAGTCTTCAGAAAAGTAGCAAACTTTGTATTAGTGCAGATCAACGTTTCGGGGTCTCCACCTTCGTCAGGATTAGTGCAAAATGTCAAACAGTGCAAATAAATACCACTTACCCCCAATCAGAACATCCCCGCATGCTGATGCCGCTGGCCGCGGCCGCCGGACCTCCGTTCTGACGTCACCCGCGTCTCAGCGGAAGTGACGCGCCGGGAGCCCGTCAGCGCGTCCATGGCAACGCACCCTGGTAACGGAGTTGTAAACAATACATGAAAAACCCAGTGTCAGTTTCTGATGCCAACGTGACATACCCAATTAAAGTGCTCGCTGCTGTATAATGCAGCACCATGATTAAAAACATACAGTGAACAGTTAATATATTACCAGGTTACTAAACGACATATAGGTGATAAAAACATAATGCACATGCAAACAGACTACAGGATAAAACTACACATCAGTGACCTGCAACGCACCGGCAATTACTAGATACAAATGCATTTTTTAATGGTAAATATTGCCACTACCCCCTGGGCCAAGCATCTTATCCTAAATAAAATTGATGAGCCCTAGGTTATCATTAAGACCCACAGGCCTGAGAGTGTTAAGCCTGTGGATCCACCGGGATTCCAGCTGCAATAGCTTTTTCCCTCTGTTGCCACCTCGCATAGATTCAGGAACGTGATCAATTATTCTATGTTTGAAAGTGGCCATCGTATGTCGGTGCTCCAAAAAATGTTTGGCCACAGGTTGGTCACCCTTCCCCGTGGCCAAGGCATTCCTAATGGCCAGTCGATGCTGTGCCATCCTGATCTTAAACTGGCACTCTGTTTTGCCTATGTAATATCTGCCACAAGGGCACATGATGGCATACACGACAAATTTAGTGGTGCAGGTAAGAGGCCATCTAATCGGGAATTTTTTACCGGAACAAGGGTGCACAACGTGGTCGCCCACAGACATATGCGAACACGTTGTGCACCCGGTGCATTTGAAGCAGCCATTCTTGCGTTTCAGAAAATGTTTCGGTTCCTCTCTGAACTTGGCCATGTCTGTTTTAACAAGCAGATCTTTGATACTACGCCCCTTCACAAAGGTAGACATGATGTGATGATGTTTAAACATTGGCAACTCGGGGTCAGAGGTTACCACCGGCCAGAGCTTCTTGATCTGTTTTTGGATGTGTTGGCTGTGTACGTTATAATCACTCACCCATGGGATTACATCACCTAACTTTTTCTTCCCTGCTGGAGCCAAACAGTCAATTCTGTTCCTTTTTACTGCCTTGTTACGGGCTTGAGTTAACAATTTTTGTGGGTACCCTCTGACTCTTAGTCTGGCCTCCATCTCGTCTAGCTGTCTGTCCCTTTCCTCAAGGTTGCTGTTGATTCTGCATACTCTTAATAATTGGGCATAAGGGACCCCCCTAACCGTGGGGATTGGATGACAGCTATCGTACCTCAATATTGTATTGCGGTCAGTTGGTTTCTTGTATAGCGACGTGGCCAACTTGCCATCCCTGATTTTAATATTCAAATCCAGGAAACAAATCTCATCTGGACTGCTGCTCAATGTTAATTTGACAGGGCTATCAGTGGCATTATGTGCCGCAATCATATTGGCCAAATCTATTACATCTCCATGCCACATTATCAGCAGGTCGTCTATGTATCTAAAATACATGAATAATCTACTAGACACTGACCTGTTGGTGAAAAACAGACTGCGCTCCACATCCCACATGAAGGCGTTAGCAAACGAGGGTGCCACGGAAGATCCCATGGCACACCCCGTTTGCTGCCTATAAAACTGCCCATCAAAACTAAAGAAATTATGAGTAAGGGTAAATTCAAGCAATGTCATGAAGAAATCAATGTCAGGGCCATCATATAAGCCATTCCCAGTGATCAACTGGCGAACAGCCTGCATCCCTTGGCCATGAGGGATGCAGGTGTACAGGCTGGTAACATCGATCGTGGCTAACGAAATATCAGAGGGAATAACGTCAAGTGACCCAAACTTTTGCAGTAGAGTAGTGGAATCTTTAAGGTGGGTAAAAGTACCTTGCACACAGGGCTGCAGATAACTAACCAGAAGGATGGCCACCGGTTCACACAGGGACCCACGGGCAGAAATGATGGGTCTGCCCGGGGGTCTCTGTGCGTCCTTGTGGATTTTTGGAATGATGTAGAACAAGGGGGACACGGGATATTCCAGCAGTAATTTATCGAAAATCTCCGTGGAGATAATGTCCTCATCCTTAGCCTGCTGTAGAATATTTCTTAGTTCAGCCTGGTAGGCCGCCGACGGGTCATGTGGGAGCCTACAGTATGTAGCTTCATCACTGAGCAGCCTCAGGCATTCAGCCCGGTAGTCTGTAATCTCCTGGACCACGATCGCCCCTCCCTTATCCGCACCACGGATTACGATATCCTTCCTCTTACTTAGATCACGCAAGGCCATCCTTTCATCATGTCGCAAGTTGTGTGATTTGTGACCATCCTGCGTGTGCCCTGCTGCTTCCACCATCCTGTGAAAAGTCTTAAGAGAGGCGTTTTGTGTACTGGGATCAAAACGCGACCTGGGGCCCAGTTTCTGGATCCTCGGTGGTAACTTGTCTCTCTGTTTGCCAGGCGGTTGTTTACCAAAGTACTCTTTCAGTTTTAATGAACGATGAAGTTTATAAGCATTGACCTTCCAGTCAAACTCGTCACCATAAGAAGTTGGGACGAAAGATAGTCCTTTGCTGAGGACTTTTGTTTCAGCCAGAGTGAGCGGGGTTTTAGACAGATTGAAAATTAATGTTTCTTCGCCCTGGGTAACCTGGGGCGGGTTCTGTCTTTTGTTCTGACCGCCTCTTCGCGTCCGTTTCTGTTTCTTCCTCGTGCCGGGTATTCTGCACGGATATTTACCCCTATATATAGAAATAAACATAAACATAAAAATAAGACTATTGTTGAAAAAATGATAAATAATAAACGAAGAAATAAATAAATATAATAAAAGTAAAAATAAGTTATAAACAGATATGTCTGATCTTTATATAAATAAATTAAGTCCTTTATGGTTAAACATGTACATGAGTGTATATATACTGGAAACGTGATGTATGTATGAAAAAAATGAATGAGATGAAGAGTTATCAACTTGAAAATGGCCCCACTTGTACACGTCTGTATGTCAAGTGGTAAAATTTAATAACCAATGATAAATACACCGGGGAAATCTTATGATTTTTGAAGATCTGACATTCAATTCCTCTACGTGCACATGATATATAATGAAACTACGTTACATTAGTATGAAAATTCAGTACTGGCCATTAACTACTCTGACAATATCTCCATCTCTACACACTAGATACACTTTATCTACATCAAAGGAATGCTATCATATCGATATTCTCATTCAACCCTTTCGGTATAAGAGTATTTAAAGTATAAATCCAGAAAGATTCCCTTCGAGCAAGCTGGAGGTCCCTATCTCCTCCCCTCTTATCTTCGGGTACATGTTCCACCACATTAAATGTTAAGCCCTGAATTTCGGACCTATGTTTTTCCTGGAAGTGCCTGGGGAGGCTATGATTCTGGACCTTATTCTTGATGTTTCGTAAGTGTTCCTGTATTCTAATTTTGAGACACCTCTTTGTTTTACCAATATAAGAGAGTTTGCAACTGCAATCTATCTTATAGATGACGTAATTGGTATTGCACGTAACAATGGACTTTAGTCTAAAAACCCTTTTAGTCTCATCTTTCCAGCAGAAACTCTTTTTGTCGATGAAGCGGCAACAATTGCACTTATTGCAGGGAAACAGCCCTGCTCTCTTCATGAGTGGGTGTTGGTTGGAATTATCATCTTTTTTCCGATGTTCTGTCTGTAATTGACTAGGAGCAAGGATACTTTTAAGGTTCTTAGATCTCCTAAAGACAATACTTGGTCTACTGGGTATGAGGCCCTAAAACTGGATCTTTAAGTAAAAGGTGCCAGTGTTTATTCATAATACGTTTGATAGTTCTGTTTTCTTGATTGAACTGTGTTACAAAAGGTCTCTCTCCCCGGTGTCGATCCTGTATACGATCTCTCGTCATAAAGAGGCTGTTCCTGTCAATTTCGGGAAGCACGGGCTTGGTCTATTCGTAGAGTCTTTTCACTGTAACCCCTATCTATGAACTGAAGAACTAATGATGATGACTGTTCCCAATATGCATCCATACTCCTGCAGTTTTTCCTAATCCGTATAAATTGGGAATATGGTACCGCGGTTTTCCACCGGGAAAGGTGGCAGCTGTCGGAAGGAATGAAACTATTGGCATCAGTTTTCTTGAAAAAGGTTTTAGTACTTAAAGAGCCATCTTCTTCAATTTTCAAAAGAACATCCAGGTAGTCAATGGCTACAGGGTGTTGTTTGTAAGTAAACTTGAGGTTATAATGATTAATTTGAATGTCAGATATAAAACTCGTCAGGGTTTCAACCTCACCGTCCCAGATGAAGATCAAGTCGTCGATGTATCGTTTGTAGAATTTGATGTTAGTACATCTAAAATCTTCATCCACATACAGAATTTAATTTTCCCAACAGTCCATATAGATGTTTGCATATGAAGGGGCGAACTTTGTACCCATCGCCGTACCCTGTTTCTGCAGATAGTATTTTTCTTGAAATTCAAAATAATTATGGTTAAGGACAAACCTAATACTATCCACAAGGAAATCTCTCTCTTCTCTGCTGACATTATGGTCTAAAATCAGGATCTTACTCACTGCTTCACATCCTTTATCGTGGGGGATGGATGGATAAAGTGCCTGTACATCCACCGTGACCCACCGGTATGTGGATTGCCATTGGAGGTCCCTGAGTGAATTCAGTAGACCGGTGGAGTCTTTCAAGTAGGACAGTTGTTTTTTTACATATGGTTGGAGTTTTAAATCCAGATAATGTGACAAACAGGATGTCAAGGAATCAACCCCTGCCACTATGGGTCTTCCTGGATATATATATCCCTGAGTGTGTGGGGGTATCTGTATGTGTGTGTCGGCATGTCTGAAGCGGAAGGCTCATTTAAGGAGGAGGTAGAGCAGATGATTGTGGTGTCTCCGTCGGCGACGCCGACACCGGATTGGTTGGATGTGTGGAATGTTTTAAATGCAAATGTGTCTTTATTACATAAAAGATTGGACAAAGCAGAGTCCAGAGAAAAATCAGGGAGTCAATCTATGGCTTTGACTGTGTCACAGGGCCCTTCAGGGTCTCGGAAACGTCCCCTGTCCCAGGTAGCAGACACTGATACCGACACGGATTCTGACTCCAGTGTCGATTTACGATGATGCGAGGTTACACCCAAGGGTGGCCAAAAGTATTCATTATATGTTTATTGCAATAAAAGATATTTTGCATATCACAGAGGACCCCTCTGTCCCTGACACGAGGGTACACATGTTTAAGGAGAAGAAACCTGAGGTAACTTTTCCCCCATCTCATGAGCTGAACGCTTTATTTGAAAAGGCTTGGGAAACTCCAGACAAGAAACTGCAGATTCCCAAGAGAATTCTTATGGCGTATCCTTTCCCTGCACAGGACAGGTTACGGTGGGAATCCTCACCCAGGGTGGACAAGGCTTTGACGCGCTTGTCCAAAAAGGTGGCGCTACTATCTCCAGACACGGCAGCCTTCAAGGATCCTGCTGATCGCAGACAGGAGACTACTTTAAAATCAATTTATACACATACGGGTGCCTTGCTTAGACCGGCAGTAGCGTCGGCATGGGTGTGAAGCGCGATAGCAACATGGGCAGATAACTTGTCATCTGACATTGACACCCTAGATAAGGATAGCATTTTACTAACCTTGGGTCATATTAAAGACGCAGCCTTATATATGAGAGATGCTGCGAGAGACATTGGGCTGTTGGGTTCAAGAGCCAACACCATGGCAATTTCTGCTAGGCAAGCCCCGTGGACCCGCCAATGGACGGGTGATGCCGATTCAAAGAGACATGTGGAAGTTTTAACTTACAAGGGTGAGGTTTTATTGGGGAGGGCCTCGCGGACCTAGTTTCCACAGCTACCGCGGGTAAATCTTCTTTTTTGCCATATGTTCCCCCACAGCAAAAGAAAACACCACAGTATCAGATGCAGTCCTTTGGGTCGCATAAGTCCAGAAGAGGTCGGGGCTCTTCCTTCCTCACCAGAGGTAAGGGTAGAGGGAAAAGAATGCCTGCTACGCCTAGTTTCCAGGAACAGAAGTCCTCCCCGGCTACTACAAAATCCACCGCATGACGCTGGGGCTCCACTGAGGGAGTCCGCGCCGGTGGGGGCACATCTACGACTCTACAGCCAGGTCTGGGTTCTGTCAGATGTGGATTCTTGGGCGATAGAAATTGTATCCCAAGGCTACAAACTGGAATTCGAAGAGGTGCCTCCTCGCCGATTATTCAAGTCGGCTTTGCCAGCTTCTCTCCCAGAGAGGGAAATAGTTTTAGCTGCAATTCAAAAGCTGTGTCAACAGCAAGTGATTATCAAGGTTCCCCTAGTCCAACAGGGAAAAGGGTACTATTCAACCCTATTTGTGGTCCCGAAACTGGATGGCTCGGTCAGACCCATTCTGAATCTAAAATCCCCAAACCTGTACTTGAAAAAGTTCAAATTCAAGATGGAATCTCTCCGGGCACTGATCTCCAGCCTGGAAGGGGGGGGATTTTATGGTATCACTAGACATAAAGGATGCATACCTTCATGTCCCCATTTATCCCCCTCATCAGGCGTACCTGAGATTCGCTGTACAGGACTGTCATTACCAGTTTCAGACGTTGCCGTTTGGGCTTTCCACGGCCCCGAAGATTTTCACCAAGGTAATGGCGGAAATGATGGTGCTCCTGCGCAGGCAAGGAGTCACAATTATCCCATACTTGGATGATCTCCTGATAAAAGCGAGATCGAGAGATCAGTTGCTGACAAGCGTGTCGCTCTCCCTGAGAGTGCTGCAGCAACACGGCTGGATCCTAAATCCACCAAAGTCACAGTTGACTCCAACGACTCGGCTATCATTCTTAGGCATGATTCTGGACACGGAACAAAAGAGGGTTTTTCTCCCAATGGAAAAAGACCAGGAACTCCAGAACATGGTCAGAGACCTGCTAAAACCAAAAAGAGTGTCAGTTCATCACTGCACTCGAGTCATGGGGAAAATGGTGGCGGCCTACGAGGCCATCTGTTAGGAATGTCTGTTTGTTTTGCCTTGCATTATCTCATTCCTGCCTCTAGGGGTCTCACTTGCTGCCTCAGGTCCGAATGGCAGTTGCACACTGTCTTTGCAGGTTAATTACCTGATCGTGAGCAGCTGGAGCCAACACCTGGTACTGCTATTTAACTCCAGCTCACCAGCATCTAGGTGCAGATCATTGTGGTTCCGTCTGGAGTGCGACTGGGCTCTCTCCAGTAATCCTGTCCAGTTTCTGCCTTATCTACATCTTGGAGACTTCCCTGCAGTTTGCTGGTTCATGTGCCTTGCTTCAGGACTTCTAACCCTGCCGGTTCAGCATCTGCATTCCTGGACTATTATTTGCAGTTTATTTCCATTCCTGCCTGATTACTCCGTTTTTGGTATGTTATTTTTCCCCTGCTTGATTTAACCCGGATATCTTCATGTTGATTTCTCATCTATGTTTAACCTGAAATATACCAATATTCAAGCATAACCTTCCTCCTTGTTTATTTTACCTGCCATAACTATTATCTGGAAATATCGTGTTTGGTTCCATGTAATCAAGGATCCCGTTTATATATATTTTTACTACCACTTTTTCCACAATAAACCTTACTTAATTTTCACCTGGCTTCAGCTGACATCATTTCAAGTACGCACACACTGAGAACCCTAGAAATCGTTACAGAATGATCTGCCCAAATAAACGTGTGCAGGAGTTTTGTTGTACAGCTGAATCTCATAAAATGGCTTCACTTCAGAAAGATTCCCTGCCTCTCAAGTTTTTGCCGTTTTTGAGTTCTACATTGCTGGTGGATTTCAGAGAGAAACTGGAGGGTATTCAAATCCTGTCTTCAGAGATACTGTCTGCTCTGCCTGAAGGTTCAGTAAGATTACCTGCTCCCTTTAAGGAGACGCAGGGAAAAAGGGGAAAAGATCAGTCTGGTGCTCTCAATTCTGGCTGCTGTTTTCCTAGCATAAGCAAAGGCAAGTTTTGGAGCTTTCCACGACCCAGCCTCTCTGAGGAAGAAAGGAGACATAGAAGGGATAAGAAGCTCTGTTTTTATTGCGGCAGGTCGGGACATTTTATTCAGTTATGTCCTGCTCGCAAACATAAAAAGAGCTTTCCTCATTCTGCCATAGTGCCAAATTCTGCTCAGTTATGCCACTGTGGTGCTCAAATTTCGAAAGGAGGGGTGTCCGGCCAAGCGACCCCAGGAGTGGTGTCCGGCCAAGCGACCCCTGGAGGGGTGTCCGGCCCAGCGACCCCAGGAGGGGTGTCCGGCCCAGCGACCCCAGGAGGGGTGTCCGGCCCAGCGACCCCAGGAGGGGTGTCCGGCCCTGCGACCACAGGAGGGGTGTCCGGCCCTGCGACCCCAGGAGGGGTGTCCGGCCCTGCGACCCCAGGAGGGGTGTCCGGCCCTGCGACCCCAGGAGGGGTGTCCGGCCCTGCGACCCCAGGAGGGGTGTCGGGCCCTGCTGCCCTTGCCTCACGGCATGAGGTCCCTGCTGCCCTTGCCTCACGGCATGAGGTCCCTGCTGCCCTTGCCTCACGGCATGAGGTCCCTGCTGCCCTTGCCTCACGGCATGAGGTCCCTGCTGCCCTTGCCTCACGGCATGAGGTCCCTGCTGCCCTTGCCTCACGGCATGAGGTCCCTGCTGCCCTTGCCTCACGGCATGAGGTCCCTGCTGCCCTTGCCTCACGGCATGAGGTCCCTGCTGCCCTTGCCTCACGGCATGAGGTCCCTGTTGCCCTTGCCTCACGGCATGAGGTCCCTGTTGCCCTTGCCTCACGGCATGAGGTCCCTGTTGCCCTTGCCTCACGGGTCACTCAGTCATCCAAGTCCGCTTTGCCAGAGTTCCGAGAGGTGTCCGCTTTGCCAGAGGTCCGAGAGGTGCCCGCTTTGCCAGAGGTCCGAGAGGTGGCCGCTTTGCCAGAGGTCCGAGAGGTGCCCGCTTTGCCAGAGGTCCGAGAGGTGCCCGCTTCGCCAGAGGTCCGAGAGGTGCCCGCTTCGCCAGAGGTCCGAGAGGTGCCCGCTTCGCCAGAGGTCCGAGAGGTGCCCGCTTCGCCAGAGGTCCGAGAGGTGTCCGCTTCGCCAGAGGTCCGAGGGGTGTCCGCTTCGCCAGAGGTCCGAGGGGTGTCCGCTTCGCCAGAGGTCCGAGGGGTGTCCGCCTTGCCAGAGGTCCGGCCAAGGCCTGTCCAGCCCCAGGAGGGGGCTCTGCCTGTCCAGCCCCAGGAGGGGTCTCTGCCTGTCCAGCCCCAGGAGGGGGCTCTGCCTGTCCAGCCCCAGGAGGGGGTTCTGCCTGCCCAGCCCCAGGAGGGGGTTCTGCCTGCCCAGCCCCAGGAGGGGGTTCTGCCTGCCCAGCCCCAGGAGGGGGTTCCGCCTGCCCAGCACCAGATAGAGGTGCCTGCCATGCCCGAGATCCAAGATTTGCCCGAGGTATCTGCCCAGCCGAGGCCATCTGAGACTTCTCTGTCTAAGGTGCAAGAAGAGTCCGTCTTGTCTGAGAGGCCACAGTTGTCTATCCTCCCTGATGTAAAATCTAATTTGGAAACCCAAGTCGTTGAGGAACTGCCTTACTTTTATGTAAATATCTCTCACTGTTTAGCTCTCTTCAGATATTATCTGAGTTTTGATGACTTGTCCCCTATTGATATCATTGCTAACCTATGTATGAGGTTCAGAGGGAGGGCCTTGAAGTGGGTAAATGGTCTTATAGATAAGGAAGATCCAGTTTTACAAGATTTGCCCGCTTTCCTCAAGGCTGTGACCGAAAGATTCAGTCCACCAACTGTCCTCACTCTCCTAGATGAGTCTGTTAAGGTGTGCCCGTCTGAGAACCTGCCTTTGCAGTCTGGGGAGCACCCTCAGTTTTTCAGATGTGGGCAGGTATCTCTAGGTGTTCACGCAGATTGCTCGGCAAGTTTAGCATCTACAAATTTACCATCCGCTCTTGATTCCATCCAGGAAAATAAGAGGTCAGTTCTACCGCTGGGTTGTGGCTCCGACTCTGAGAGCGAGCTTCTGGATGATCCTAGACTCGTTATTGATGGACCTGTATTGCCTAATAGTGTCTTTGTGACACCTTCAAATAGGTTTAGGCAACCCATAAAGAAAAGAGGAAAAAAGAAGAGAAGGTGAACTTTGAGGCGTCTGGAATCCGCCTGTTTAAGGGGGGGATAATGTTAGGAATGTCTGTTTGTTTTGCCTTGCATTATCTCATTCCTGCCTCTAGGGGTCTCACTTGCTGCCTCAGGTCCGAATGGCAGTTGCACACTGTCTTTGCAGGTTAATTACCTGATCGTGAGCAGCTGGAGCCAACACCTGGTACTGCTATTTAACTCCAGCTCACCAGCATCTAGGTGCAGATCATTGTGGTTCCGTCTGGAGTGCGACTGGGCTCTCTCCAGTAATCCTGTCCAGTTTCTGCCTTATCTACATCTTGGAGACTTCCCTGCAGTTTGCTGGTTCATGTGCCTTGCTTCAGGACTTCTAACCCTGCCGGTTCAGCATCTGCATTCCTGGACTATTATTTGCAGTTTATTTCCATTCCTGCCTGATTACTCCGTTTTTGGTATGTTATTTTTCCCCTGCTTGATTTAACCCGGATATCTTCATGTTGATTTCTCATCTATGTTTAACCTGAAATATACCAATATTCAAGCATAACCTTCCTCCTTGTTTATTTTACCTGCCATAACTATTATCTGGAAATATCGTGTTTGGTTCCATGTAATCAAGGATCCCGTTTATATATATTTTTACTACCACTTTTTCCACAATAAACCTTACTTAATTTTCACCTGGCTTCAGCTGACATCATTTCAAGTACGCACACACTGAGAACCCTAGAAATCGTTACAGAATGATCTGCCCAAATAAACGTGTGCAGGAGTTTTGTTGTACAGCTGAATCTCATAAAATGGCTTCACTTCAGAAAGATTCCCTGCCTCTCAAGTTTTTGCCGTTTTTGAGTTCTACATTGCTGGTGGATTTCAGAGAGAAACTGGAGGGTATTCAAATCCTGTCTTCAGAGATACTGTCTGCTCTGCCTGAAGGTTCAGTAAGATTACCTGCTCCCTTTAAGGAGACGCAGGGAAAAAGGGGAAAAGATCAGTCTGGTGCTCTCAATTCTGGCTGCTGTTTTCCTAGCATAAGCAAAGGCAAGTTTTGGAGCTTTCCACGACCCAGCCTCTCTGAGGAAGAAAGGAGACATAGAAGGGATAAGAAGCTCTGTTTTTATTGCGGCAGGTCGGGACATTTTATTCAGTTATGTCCTGCTCGCAAACATAAAAAGAGCTTTCCTCATTCTGCCATAGTGCCAAATTCTGCTCAGTTATGCCACTGTGGTGCTCAAATTTCGAAAGGAGGGGTGTCCGGCCAAGCGACCCCAGGAGTGGTGTCCGGCCAAGCGACCCCTGGAGGGGTGTCCAGCCCAGCGACCCCAGGAGGGGTGTCCGGCCCAGCGACCCCAGGAGGGGTGTCCGGCCCAGCGACCCCAGGAGGGGTGTCCGGCCCTGCGACCACAGGAGGGGTGTCCGGCCCTGCGACCCCAGGAGGGGTGTCCGGCCCTGCGACCCCAGGAGGGGTGTCTGGCCCTGCGACCCCAGGAGGGGTGTCCGGCCCTGCGACCCCAGGAGGGGTGTCGGGCCCTGCTGCCCTTGCCTCACGGCATGAGGTCCCTGCTGCCCTTGCCTCACGGCATGAGGTCCCTGCTGCCCTTGCCTCACGGCATGAGGTCCCTGCTGCCCTTGCCTCACGGCATGAGGTCCCTGCTGCCCTTGCCTCACGGCATGAGGTCCCTGCTGCCCTTGCCTCACGGCATGAGGTCCCTGCTGCCCTTGCCTCACGGCATGAGGTCCCTGCTGCCCTTGCCTCACGGCATGAGGTCCCTGTTGCCCTTGCCTCACGGCATGAGGTCCCTGTTGCCCTTGCCTCACGGCATGAGGTCCCTGTTGCCCTTGCCTCACGGGTCACTCAGTCATCCAAGTCCGCTTTGCCAGAGTTCCGAGAGGTGTCCGCTTTGCCAGAGGTCCGAGAGGTGCCCGCTTTGCCAGAGGTCCGAGAGGTGGCCGCTTTGCCAGAGGTCCGAGAGGTGGCCGCTTTGCCAGAGGTCCGAGAGGTGCCCGCTTTGCCAGAGGTCCGAGAGGTGCCCGCTTCGCCAGAGGTCCGAGAGGTGCCCGCTTCGCCAGAGGTCCGAGAGGTGCCCGCTTCGCCAGAGGTCCGAGAGGTGCCCGCTTCGCCAGAGGTCCGAGAGGTGTCCGCTTCGCCAGAGGTCCGAGGGGTGTCCGCTTCGCCAGAGGTCCGAGGGGTGTCCGCTTCGCCAGAGGTCCGAGGGGTGTCCGCTTCGCCAGAGGTCCGAGGGGTGTCCGCCTTGCCAGAGGTCCGGCCAAGGCCTGTCCAGCCCCAGGAGGGGGCTCTGCCTGTCCAGCCCCAGGAGGGGTCTCTGCCTGTCCAGCCCCAGGAGGGGGCTCTGCCTGTCCAGCCCCAGGAGGGGGTTCTGCCTGCCCAGCCCCAGGAGGGGGTTCTGCCTGCCCAGCCCCAGGAGGGGGTTCTGCCTGCCCAGCCCCAGGAGGGGGTTCCGCCTGCCCAGCACCAGATAGAGGTGCCTGCCATGCCCGAGATCCAAGATTTGCCCGAGGTATCTGCCCAGCCGAGGCCATCTGAGACTTCTCTGTCTAAGGTGCAAGAAGAGTCCGTCTTGTCTGAGAGGCCACAGTTGTCTATCCTCCCTGATGTAAAATCTAATTTGGAAACCCAAGTCGTTGAGGAACTGCCTTACTTTTATGTAAATATCTCTCACTGTTTAGCTCTCTTCAGATATTATCTGAGTTTTGATGACTTGTCCCCTATTGATATCATTGCTAACCTATGTATGAGGTTCAGAGGGAGGGCCTTGAAGTGGGTAAATGGTCTTATAGATAAGGAAGATCCAGTTTTACAAGATTTGCCCGCTTTCCTCAAGGCTGTGACCGAAAGATTCAGTCCACCAACTGTCCTCACTCTCCTAGATGAGTCTGTTAAGGTGTGCCCGTCTGAGAACCTGCCTTTGCAGTCTGGGGAGCACCCTCAGTTTTTCAGATGTGGGCAGGTATCTCTAGGTGTTCACGCAGATTGCTCGGCAAGTTTAGCATCTACAAATTTACCATCCGCTCTTGATTCCATCCAGGAAAATAAGAGGTCAGTTCTACCGCTGGGTTGTGGCTCCGACTCTGAGAGCGAGCTTCTGGATGATCCTAGACTCGTTATTGATGGACCTGTATTGCCTAATAGTGTCTTTGTGACACCTTCAAATAGGTTTAGGCAACCCATAAAGAAAAGAGGAAAAAAGAAGAGAAGGTGAACTTTGAGGCGTCTGGAATCCGCCTGTTTAAGGGGGGGATAATGTTAGGAATGTCTGTTTGTTTTGCCTTGCATTATCTAATTCCTGCCTCTAGGGGTCTCACTTGCTGCCTCAGGTCCGAATGGCAGTTGCACACTGTCTTTGCAGGTTAATTACCTGATCGTGAGCAGCTGGAGCCAACACCTGGTACTGCTATTTAACTCCAGCTCACCAGCATCTAGGTGCAGATCATTGTGGTTCCGTCTGGAGTGCGACTGGGCTCTCTCCAGTAATCCTGTCCAGTTTCTGCCTTATCTACATCTTGGAGACTTCCCTGCAGTTTGCTGGTTCATGTGCCTTGCTTCAGGACTTCTAACCCTGCCGGTTCAGCATCTGCATTCCTGGACTATTATTTGCAGTTTATTTCCATTCCTGCCTGATTACTCCGTTTTTGGTATGTTATTTTTCCCCTGCTTGATTTAACCCGGATATCTTCATGTTGATTTCTCATCTATGTTTAACCTGAAATATACCAATATTCAAGCATAACCTTCCTCCTTGTTTATTTTACCTGCCATAACTATTATCTGGAAATATCGTGTTTGGTTCCATGTAATCAAGGATCCCGTTTATATATATTTTTACTACCACTTTTTCCACAATAAACCTTACTTAATTTTCACTGGCTTCAGCTGACATCATTTCAAGTACGCACACACTGAGAACCCTAGAAATCGTTACACCATCCCCTTCGGCAGGTTCCATGCGAGGACATTTCAGTGGGACCTTCTGGACAAGTGGTTGGGGTCCCATCTACAAATACATCAGAAAATAAGCCTGTCCCCTAGGGCCAGGGTGTCTCTCCTGTGGTGGCTGCAGAATGCTCATCTTCTAGAGGGTCGCAGGTTCGGCATTCAAGACTGGGTTCTGGGGACCACGGACGCGAGCTTCTGAGGATTGGGGAGCAGTCACACAAGGAAGACATTTTCAGGGACTATGGTCAAGCCAGGAGGCTTGTCTACACATCAACGTGCTGGAATTGAGGGCCATATACAACGGCCTACGACAAGCAGAGAATCTTCTTCGCGGCCTACCGGTGCTAATTCAATCAGACAACGTCACAGCCGTGGCTCATGTAAACCGCCAAGGCAGGACAAGGAGCAGAGTGGCAATGGCGGAAGCCACCAGGATTCTTCGCTGGGCGGAAAATCGCGTAAGCGCTCTGTTAGCGGTCTTAATTCCGGGAGTGGACAACTGGGAAGCAGACTTCCTCAGCAGACACGATCCCCATCCAGCAGAGTGGGGACTTCATCAAGGAGTTTTTGCAGAGATAACATGTCATTGGGAACTTCCTCGAATAGACATGATGGCGTCACGCCTCAACAAAAAGCGTCGGAGGTATTGTGCCAGGTCAAGGGACCCTCAGGCAGTAGCGGTAGACACCCTGGTGACACCATGGGTGTTTCAGTCAGTGTATGTGTTCCCTCCTCTACCACTCAACTCAAAAATATTGAGAATCATAAGACGAAAAAGAGTGCAGACAATACTCATTGTTCCAGATTGGCCTCGAAGGGCCTGGTATTCAGATCTTCAGGAAATGCTCACAGAAGATCCGTGGCCTCTTCCTCTCAGGGAGGACCTGTTGCAGCAGGGTCCCTGCGTGTTCCAAGACTCACCGCGGTTACGTTTGACGGCATGGTGGTTGAACACCGAATCCTAGCTGGGAAAGGTATTCCGGAGGAAGTAATCACTACTCTGATAAAGGTTAGGGAGGAGGTGAGACATTATCACCATATTTGGAGGAAGTATGTATCTTGGTGTGAAGCCAAGAATGCTCGTATGGAAGATTTCCACCTGGGCCGTTTTCTCCACTTTCTACAGACAGGAGTGGATATGGACCTAAAGTTAGGCTCCATTAATGTACAGATTTCGGCCCTATCTATATTCTTTCAAAGGGAATTGGCTTCTCTCCCAGAAGTCCAGACTTTTGTGAAGGGAGTGCTGCACATCCAGCCTCCTTTTGTGCCCCCAGTGGCTCCATGGGACCTTAACGTGGTGTTACAGTTCCTAAAATCACACTGGTTTGAACCTCTTCAAACGGTTGAATTAAAATGTCTCACTTGGAAAGTGGTCATGTTGATGGCCTTGGCATCTGCAAAGCGAGTGTCCGAATTGGCGGCTTTGTCTCACAAGAGCCCCTATCTGATTTTCCATGTGGATCGAGCAGAGTTGAGAACTCGTCCTCAATTTCTGCCTAAGGTGGTTTCGTCATTTCATATGAACCAACCTATTGTGGTGCCTGTGACTACTGTGGACTTTGAGGATTCCAAGTCTCTTGATGTAGTCAGGGCCTTAAAAATTTATGTAGCCAGGACGGCTCGAGTTCGGAAAACAGAGGCACTGTTTGTCCTGTATGCGGCCAACAAAGTTGGTGCTCCTGCTTCTAAGCAGACTATTGCTCGCTGGATCTGTAACACGATCCAGCTGGCTCATTCTACAGCTGGATTGCTGTTACCAAATTCGGTAAAGGCCATTCCACTAGGAAGTTGGGCTCTTCTTGAGCGGCTGCCAGAGGCGTCTCGGCTTTACAGCTTTGCCGAGCAGCTACTTGGTCAGGTTCAAACACTTTTGCAAAATTCTACAAGTTTGATACCCTGGCTGATGAGGACCTCATGTTTGCTCAATCGGTGCTGCAGTCATCCGCACTCTCCTGCCCATTTTGGAGCTTTGGTATAATCCCCATGGTCCTTACGGTGTCCCCAGCATCCTTAGGATGTGAGAGAAAATAAGATTTTAAACCTACCGGTAAATCTTTTTCTCCTAGTACGTAGAGGATGCTGGGCGCCCGTCCCAGTGCGGACTAAATTCTGCAAGACTTGTATATAGTTATTGCTTACATAAGGGTTATGTTACAGTTAAGATCAGATTTCGGCTGATGCTGTTTTGTTCATACTGTTAACTGGTTGCGTATATTCCATGTTGTATGGTGTGGATGGTGTGGGCTGGTATGAATCTCGCCCTTAGATTAACAAAACTCCTTTCCTCGTACTATCCGTCTCCTCTGAGCACAGTTCTTTAACTGAGGTCTGGAGGAGGAGCATAGAGGGAGGCACCAGTGCACACCATCTAAAGTCTTTAGAGTGCCCATATCTCCTGCGGAGCCCGTCTATACCCCATGGTCCTTACGGAGTCCCCAGCATCCTCTACAGACTTCGAGAAAAAGATTTTACCGGTAGGTTTAAAATCTTATTTTTACTATAAATATATATATATATATATATATATATACTAATCCTCGAGGGCACAGCACTCCAGACGACTTGTATGAACAAATGACAAACGGCAATTGATCAGCAACGTTTCAATGTAAAACAGATATCTTTGATCCCATACCGCAATCAGTGTTTTTTGGCATGAGAAAAGGGTGCTATAGATGTACATGCACTACATGCCAGTTCTTGATAGCAGGAGACAAATTCCAACACCCTCATACAGGGAAGACATATCAAATCCAACATCGTCTTACATGTGGATCTCGTTTTGTGGTATACCAACTGATTTGCCCCTGTGGGCTGTCATACATTGGAAAGACAGAGAGAACTTTCAAAGAACGTATGGCAGCCCACAGGTCGGCTATTAAGGCAGCGATCAATACAGGTAAAAGTGATCAACCAGTTGCACGTCATTTCAGTGTTGCCCGCCATTCACTGACGACAGTCCGTTATAGAATGATTGATCACATTGTGCCCTCATTGAGAGGGGGTAACCGGGGATTAAAATTACTGCAGAGGGAGGCACAGTGGATCCAACGGTTGGACACTGTGTCACCCAGAGGTCTAAACGAATATTTAGGCTTGAGCCATTTCAGATAATGCAATTCCGATATTGTGTATATGCTTACTGCTAGACTTAGACTATATGTATGTGCATTCTGTTTCTCTAATTAGCGATTTTGTTATGTGACGTTTTTTGCTTTATGCATTACAGAGCCAGTTGTCTTAAGAATTGTGTATGTGGTTGTTATGGTGATGGGGAGCACATGGATGACGTCATCACTGACGAACACGCCGCTGGGCGGGTTTCCTGTCCCCGTTTCCGGATCAACAGCGTTTTACACCTGGTGAGGTCTCTATTTATGTAAGTATGTTTTATGTTTGATTGTAAGCCTGAGGACAATGTGCAATACATTGAAACGTTGCTGATCAATTGCCGTTTGTCATTTGTTCATACAAGTCGTCTGGAGTGCTGTGCCCTCTAGGATTAGTGTATTACTTTTTACAGCACGGGCACCCTGCGCAGCATTGGAGTTGTTTATGGGAGAGCCGGTACCTTTGCAGTATCTATTCTAGCTGCACCGGTGGCAGTGGTGCAGCTATCTTTACAAGGCTCCCCAACTAGTCACTGTCAGTCCGCATCCAGGCATCCATGGCTCAGCAGATTATTGCTGAATTTTAATTGTTGCACACTTTGCACTTTTTTGAATATTTTGCACGATTTAATCAAGGGGTTTATATATTGCCATCCAGCTACAATACCCTATTTTGCACTGGCACTTTAAGCAACATCTTGGCTTTTTTCTAAATTGCACTTCATGATGACTGCACCCACTGCAATGGATGAAAATACCAGTGGCTTTATGCCCAGGGTTAGTCAATTAGGCATAATACACATGTATTCTGAGTCCGAAGCAGAGGGGATATTATATGACGCGGTACTACAGGATCAGGCAGAAGCAAGCTCTTTGGACAATGTTTTCCGTAGATTGTTAAAATACAAACGGAAGGAGATTGACTTTTATTATCATTGCCTATCCCTCAGCGAGTATTACAGGTCTAAAAAGATACCCCGTGGACTCAGAATAAGAAATGCGCCAACGATTGGCCGACATGATCCTTCCTTTTGTAGGAAGTGGGTAGGTATCATGAACCGATGCTCCATGGATTTTATGTTGCTAATAATTGAACAAAGCACAAAAGAAATGAATCTAATGAAAGAAAAAATTGCAGAAATTGAAGCTACACATAAACCTGCTATGGAGGCTGATGAGGAGACGAAATGGTATGAGAAATTAAATAACCAACTGCAGACCTACAAGAGAGATCTGATTAAATTTAAAGCGGAGAAAAAAAGCAAGGTTGAGCAGGATTATGAAAATAATAATGTATATCGGTGGAATGACAGTCAGCCGCAATATGGCCAAAAAAGACCATTTTTCCGTCGCCGTCAAGGTAACAGACGTAATCCGGAATCATCCACTGAGTATAATTCAACAGCAAGTGAATCGGATACATATGCTGCATCGTCACAGACGAATGTCCCTTTAGGGGCAACTACAAGGGCCAAAGAACGAAGCGACCAAGATGGCGAGCATATACGCGACGGGGCCAACAATGGAAGAGGCAGAGGCCGAGGCAGAGCTGCAAAACCACCCAAGGTGAAGAAAGCTCCATAATCAATCTCTCTGATTACACATTTAATGAAGTTGAACTCCAGGTTCTATCAAAAGGACTCTCATTTGTCCCATTATCTAAACCACAGCAGTTACAATGGAAAATTGAAAAATACAATTTGAACAGAACTCTAAGATTGAAAGAGTTTTTTGCAAAACAGCCACCTAAAGCCACTCCCAATCCAACTCTGGCAATTATGGAAGTTCCAGATAAAGTGAAGAAGTTGTTGCCAAAATCAACGTTTGATCCACAATCAAATAACGCCTCCATACGCACATTCATGCGATTGATAGAGCAAGACTGTGACCAGTTAGTGGATAAACCACCTAATGTGAGAGACAATCTTACTAAAGGCCAGCGAGAGGCCTTAACACAATTGGCCGCAAATAGAGACTTAATATTTCGACCTGCTGATAAAGGGGGTGCTCTAGTGGTGCAAAACCTCAAAGACTATAAATACGAAATTGAGTCACAGCTGGCTGATAGTTGCACGTACTGTCGACTAGCTAGTGACCCCACTGTTCAATTTTCTAGAGATCTGACTGATTGTTTAGATGCAGCAGTACAAGCTAATCTCATTCCAGTGGATGTCCGGAATGCGCTGATTCCACCATATCCATTGGTCCCCATTTTATATACGACACCTAAGGTCCATAAAAGCCTGGTCAAACCTCCTGGTCGACCAATTATTTCGGCTAGAGGTTCACTATTCCAGCCGGTAGCCATCTTTTTAGACGAAATATTCCAGCCGTATATACAGCGCATGCCCAGATATCTACTGGATACGAGTACACTTTTGAGACATGTGGAGAACTTACCCACCCTACCGGCTAATACATTACTCTGCACAATTGATGTGCAGAGTCTGTATACATCCATCCCCCATGAGGGAGGCTTGGCAGCGGTGGATAAGTTCTTAAAAAATCAAAGGGATTTTAGTGGACCTGATATTCCTTTATGTCTGCGACTATTGGAGATGACACTCAGTAAAAATTATTTTCTGTATGACGGCAAATTTTATTTGCAGCGTCAGGGTTGTGCGATGGGGTCCAGTGTGGCCCCATCGTACTCTAACATTTACATGTTTGAAGTAGAGGAAGAATTGTTTTTTGCTGATATGGAGATATCAAAGGATGTCATTTTCTTTTGCAGGTATATAGATGATTTGTTAGTTATCTGGCAGGGTGCCAGAGAATCCTTTATTGCCATCATTGATGCACATAATAGTAGAGAACATCCCATCAAGCTCACATATTCTATTAATGCAGATACTATCCAATTCCTAGACGTACAGTTAACTATTTGTGAAGGGAAAATTACAACATCACTTTTTTCAACACCTACAGATAGAAATAACCTGTTACATTTCAAAAGCTGCCATCCTTTACCCCTTAAGCGGGGGCTCCCGTATTCCCAATTTCTTAGTGCCAAACGCATTACATCAGATCCCGTGTTGGCAGCCAAGCAGATAGATACCATATCACAAAATTTTTTGGAACGAGGCTATTGTCCTAAGCTATTAGAGGAAGCCAAAAGTAAGGCCCTTGCCCTAGACAGACAACATCTTCTATATTCACACAAGAATCGGTCACAA
This sequence comes from Pseudophryne corroboree, assembly GCF_028390025.1. Taxonomy (NCBI): domain Eukaryota; kingdom Metazoa; phylum Chordata; class Amphibia; order Anura; family Myobatrachidae; genus Pseudophryne; species Pseudophryne corroboree. The sequence goes on along the minus strand of NC_086447.1, from coordinate 917,341,957 downwards.
AGTCCCCATATACCTTGGGTGCCGGAATTTAATTCAGCCAGTAATTCTATCAAAGGCTCAATTAAAAAACATTGGGAGCTTATACAAACGGATCCTGATTTAAAGTTGGCAGATACCAGGATTATGCCCTGTTATAAAAGAACTAGAAATCTTCGTGATATTTTAGTTAAAACAGATATCTTTGATCCCATACCGCAATCAGTGTTTTTTGGCATGAGAAAAGGGTGCTATAGATGTACATGCACTACATGCCAGTTCTTGATAGCAGGAGACAAATTCCAACACCCTCATACAGGGAAGACATATCAAATCCAACATCGTCTTACATGTGGATCTCGTTTTGTGGTATACCAACTGATTTGCCCCTGTGGGCTGTCATACATTGGAAAGACAGAGAGAACTTTCAAAGAACGTATGGCAGCCCACAGGTTGGCTATTAAGGCAGCGATCAATACAGGTAAAAGTGATCAACCAGTTGCACGTCATTTCAGTGTTGCCCGCCATTCACTGACGACAGTCCGTTATAGAATGATTGATCACATTGTGCCCTCATTGAGAGGGGGTAACCGGGGATTAAAATTACTGCAGAGGGAGGCACAGTGGATCCAACGGTTGGACACTGTGTCACCCAGAGGTCTAAACGAATATTTAGGCTTGAGCCATTTCAGATAATGCAATTCCGATATTGTGTATATGCTTACTGCTAGACTTAGACTATATGTATGTGCATTCTGTTTCTCTAATTAGCGATTTTGTTATGTGACGTTTTTTGCTTTATGCATTACAGAGCCAGTTGTCTTAAGAATTGTGTATGTGGTTGTTATGGTGATGGGGAGCACATGGATGACGTCATCACTGACGGACACGCCGCTGGGCGGGTTTCCTGTCCCGTTTCCGGATCAACGGCGTTTTACACCTGGTGAGGTCTCTATTTATGTAAGTATGTTTTATGTTTGATTGTAAGCCTGAGGACAATGTGCAATACATTGAAACGTTGCTGATCAATTGCCGTTTGTCATTTTGTTCATACAAGTCGTCTGGAGTGCTGTGCCCTCGAGGATTAGTGTATTACTTTTTACAGCACGGGCACCCGGCGCAGCATTGGAGTTGTTTATGGGAGAGCCGGTACCTTTGCAGTATATATATATATATATATATATATATATATATATATTTATATAAAAGGCTAACGCTGCTCCTCACCTCTAAGGGGGGAATCAAGTTTGTTGCACGCCGGCAACCATTAGCCTGCTCCTGGCAGAGCAGTTCAATTGCTGCTCCATTATGGCGCGCACAGCCGCTGGTGCTGAAATTTCTGCTCGCAGCCCCCTGAGCTCAGGATCAGAAATGAGCGAAAAGTTACCTGTTTGAACGTTCAAATGGGACTTTCCACATTGCGCCCAATACTTTGGTCGGGTTTAGCTGCTTTACACGGCTACATCCACCTTCTCTGGGCGCGACAATGTTTCACCATTTTGAAGGGCTGATAACTAGTCAGATATATTTATCAGTGTCTTTTGGAAGCATTGATTGCAGAGCATTAACCATCTACACAGCCCATTGCCTCACTACTAGGGCTTGTACACCCGCTAACCCTGAACACATGATAAAATAGGTTAGGTCTGTACATCGCCACAGCTCATGTGGCCGTTACATTGGCCTTTCTCTATAGGACCTGACCTGGTCTTACACGCATTATTGTAGATGTTTCGTACTCTCTTACATATTGTAGATCATCGCTGTACGTTTATGTGTATAGCGGAGTTCCCTGGGTGATTGCGGCATTACTGACACATCTTATAGGGATCACAGGGAACAGGATTAGTCTAGATATTGGAATCTACTGAGGAGACCAGCATATGCCTAGCTCCCTATATGTCAGATATAACAGAGTCACTAAAGAAATGGGGAATGAAAAAAAATTATATAATACATCTATATGTTGAAAAGAAATAGCAACTTGATATACATGCTAAAAATATTCCATGCTAACTATAGATGTTCAATAACAGAGTAACGAATTCAAAGCATAAAGAAGAAGTTTATGATACAAATGCAGAACCTGCGCGCTGGCTGGCCAGTGTTACTTACCCCGTCCACTTCCTGTCAAAAAATGGGGTCTATTCATGGAGCAGAGAAAAGCCCCGTTTTGCGGTAAAGAGATTCTTTTCTCTGCTTAGTGCCATTCACAGAGCGGGTTTTCATGGAGAATTACCTGACTTCTCCAGCGGAAGCCCCACACTATGGCCGCCTCACAATACTATAGTGTGGTGAGTGTGATTAATTAAAGAACGGAAAGCAGAGCTTTCTGATTCTCCTGCGTGCTCAGATTCGCCACCTCAGGATGGCGTAGTCAGAGCACCGTGACGAAACGGGCAGGGAAGGTAATTACTTCCCTGTCTTCTGCCCGGCATCTGTTCTGGCTCCGCCCTTCTCATGTTCCAGAATTGCTGGAACACAGTAGCGCTGGATGACGGATCGCATCACTGGAAAGGTAAGTATATATGAACTGATGCGATATATAGAGTAATATAACAATATAACAATTCTGTTTTTGCTTTCTTTATTGATAGACCCCAGGCTGAGAATTATTGTATCTAACATTATAATGTGTTTCACAACTTAGTAACAATGTATATAGCAACCGTTGCTGATTGCGCACAGGGCCGGTTCTAGCCCTTGTAGCGCCCCGGGTGAAAAATAGGGGCGTGGCTTCATACAGGGGCGTGGTCAGTTACGCCCCCTGTAGAGTTGTGCCCCCATTTGTGCCACCTGTACAGTAGCGCCGCTTACAAAAAAATAAATAAAAATGAATATTTACTATCCCCGCTCCTGATTCCCGACCGCTGCAGTCCTCCGCCGGCACCGCTCCTCTCCTCGGGTCTATGGGCGAGACGTCATGATGTCTCTCATATAGCATAGCATAGATAGACACTAGAGGTCAATTATGACCCCTAGCGTCTGTGCCAGTCCCTCATCGCGCACAGCAAAGGTCCTCTCCACAAAGGGAAACTAGACGGGTAGCTTCTAGTTCCCTTCACAGCAGGGAAGGGGGACTGTCAGACAGTACTGGATCTTACCATGGTGCGGCGCCATCCGGGTAAAAGTCCTGCTTGCCTGTGGCAAGATCCGCTACTGATTGCGCATTGTTACTGTTCGCACTAGGAGCCATATTGTCTAGAAACGGCCCTGGCAGAGAGGTAAAAAGGACTTACTCGCAGGCTTACACTCTAACTCTATAGCAAAAAATAAGAATTTACTCACCAGTAATTCTATTTCTCGTAGTCCGTAGTGGATGCTGGGTACTACGTAAGGACCATGGGGAATAGATGGGCTCCGCAGGAGACTGGGCACTCTTAAAAGAAAGATTAGGTACTATATCTGGTGTGCACTGGCTCCTCCCTCTATGCCCCTCCTCCAGACCTCAGTTAAGGAAAATGTGCCCGGAAGAGCTGACATGACTAGGAAAGGATTTGGAATCCAGGGTAAGACTCATACCAGCCACACCAATCACACCGTACAACTTGTGATAACTATACCCAGTTAACAGTATGAATAACAACTGAGCCTCATTGAACAGATGGCTCATAACAATAACCCTTTAGTTAAGCAATAACTATATACACGTATTGCAGAAAGTCCGCACTTGGGACGGGCTACCAGCATCCACTACGGACTACGAGAAATAGAATTACCGGTGAGTAAATTCTTATTTTCTCTGACGTCCTAGTGGATGCTGGGTACTCCGTAAGGACCATGGGGATTATACCAAAGCTCCCAAACAGGCGGGAGAGTGCGGGTGACTCTGCAGCACCGAATGAGCAAACTCAAGGTCCTCCTCAGCCAGGGTATCAAACTTGTAGAATTTTGCAAAAGTGTTTGAACCCGACCAAGTAGCAGCTCGGCAAAGTTGTAAAGCCGAGACCCCTCGGGCAGCCGCCCAAGAAGAGCCCACCTTCCTAGTGGAATGGGCCTTTACCGATTTTGGTAACGGCAATCCTGCCGTAGAATGAGCCTGCTGAATCGTGTTACAGATCCAGCGTGCAATAGTCTGCTTAGAAGCAGGAGCACCCAGGTTGTTGGGTGCATGCAGGATAAATAGCGAGTAAGTTTTTCTGACTCTAGCCATCCTGGAAACGTAGTCCCTAGTAGCCGCAGGCACCACAATAGGTTGGTTCAAATGAAACACTGATACCACCTTTGGGAGAAATTGGGGACGAGTTCTCAATTCTGCCCTGTCCATATGGAAAATCAGATAAGGGCTTTTACATGACAAAGCCGCCAATTCTGACACACGCCTAGTCGAAGCCAAGGCCAACAGCATGACCACCTTCCACGTGAGATACTTTAACTCCATGGTTTTAAGTGGCTCAAACCAATGGGATTTCAGGAAATCCAACACAACGTTGAGATCCCAGGGTGCCACTGGAGGCACAAAAGGTGGCTGAATATGCAGCACTCCCTTAACAAACGTCTGAACTTCAGGCAGTGAAGCCAGTTCTTTTTGAAAGAAAATAGACAGGGCCGAAATCTGGACTTTTATGGATCCCAATTTTAGGCCCATAGTCACTCCTGACTGGAGGAAGTACAGAAATCGACCCAGCTGGAATTCCTCTGTTGGGGCCTTCCTGGCCTCACACCAAGCAACATATTTTCGCCATATGCGGTGATAATGTTTTGCTGTCACATCCTTCCTAGCTTTTATCAGCGTAGGAATTACTTCATCTGGAATGCCCTTTTTTCCGTTAGGATCCGGCGTTCAACCGCCATGCCGTCAAACGCAGCCGCGGTAAGTCTTGGAACAGACAGTGCCCCTGCTGTAGCAGGTCCTGTCGAAGCGGCAGAGGCCATGGGTCCTCTGAGATCATTTCTTGTAGTTCTGGGTACCAAGTTCTTCTTGGCCAATCCGGAACGATGAGTATAGTTCTTACTCCTCTCCTTCTTATTATCCTCAGCAGCTTGGGTATGAGAGGAAGAGGAGGGAACACATACACCTACTGGTACACCCACGGTGACACCAGTGCATCCACCGCTATCGCCTGAGGGTCCCTTGACCTGGCGCAATATCTTTTCAGCTTTTTGTTGAGTCGGGACGCCATCATGTCCACCTGTGGTCGTTCCCAACAATTTACAACCAGCTTGAAGACTTCTGGATGAAGTCCCCACTCTCCCGGGTGGAGGTCGTGCCTGCTGAGGAAGTCTGCTTCCCAGTTGTCCACACCCGGAATGAACACTGCTGACAGTGCTAGCACGTGATTCTCCGCCCATCGAAGAATCCTTGTGGCTTCTGCCATTTCCATCCTGCTTCTTGTGCCGCCCTGGCGGTTTACATGGGCGACCGCCGTGATGTTGTCTGACTGAATCAGCACCGGTTGTTTTTGAAGCAGGGGTTCCGCTTGACTCAGGGCGTTGTATACGGCCCTTAGTTCCACAATGTTTATGTGTAGGGAAGTCTCTTGACTTGACCACTGTCCTTGGAAGTTCCTTCCCTGAGTGACTGCCCCCCAACCTCGGAGGCTTGCATCCGTGGTCACCAGGACCCAGTCCTGTATGCCGAATCTGCGGCCCTCGAGAAGATGAGCACTCTGCAGCCACCACAGCAGAGACACCCTGGCCCTCGGGGACAGGGTGAGCAACCGATGCATCTGAAGATGCGATCCGAACCATTTGTCCAACAGATCCCACTGAAAGATCCTTGCATGGAACCTGCCGAAGGGAATTGCTTCGTAAGAAGCCACCATCTTTCCCAGGACTCGCGTGCAGTGATGCACCGACACCTGTTTTGGTTTCGGGTGATCCCTGACCAGAGATGACAATTCCTGGGCCTTCTCCACTGGGAGAAACACTTTCTTCTGTTCTGTGTCCAGAATCATGCCCAAGAACAGCAGATGCGTCGCAGGAATCAGCTGCGACTTTGGGATATTTAGAATCCAGCCGTGTTGTTGCAGCACTTCCCGAGATAGTGCTACGCTGGCTAACAACTGCTCCTTGGACCTCGCTTTTATAAGGAGATCATCCAAGTACGGGATAATTATAACTCCCTTCTTCCAAAGGAGTATCATCATTTCGGCCATTACCTTGGTAAATACCCTCGGTGCCGTGGACAGACCAAACGGCAACATCTGGAATTGGTAATGACAATCCTGTACCACAAACCTGAGGTACTCCTGGTGAGGTGGGTAAATGGGGACATGCAAGTAGGCATCCTTGATGTCCAGTGACACCATAAAATCCCCCTCTTCCAGGCCTGCGATAACTGCCCTGAGCGATTCCATTTTGAACTTGAACTTCCTTATATAAGTGTTCAAGGATTTTAAATTTAGAATGGGTCTCACCGAACCGTCTGATTTCGGTACCACAAACATTGTGGAATAGTAACCCCGCCCCTGCTGAAGGAGGGGAACCTTGATTATCACCTGCTGAAGGTACAGCTTGTGAATAGCCGCCAGTACTACCTCCCTTTCCCTGGGATCAGTTGGCAAGGCCGATTTGAGGTAACGGCGAGGGGGAGTCGCCTCGAACTCCAGCTTGTATCCCTGAGATACCACTTGTAGGACCCAGGGATCCACCTGTGAGCGAACCCACTGGTCGCTGAAGTTCCGGAGACGCTCCCCCACCGCACCTGGCTCCACCTGTGGAGCCCCAGCGTCATGCGGTGGATTTAGTGGAAGCAGGGGAGGATTTTTGTTCCTGGGAACTGGCTGTCTGATGCAGCTTCTTTCCTCTTCCCCTGCGTCTGGGCAGAAAGGATGCGCCTCTGACACGCTTGCCTTTTTGAGGCCGAAAGGACTGTACTTGATAATACGGTGCTTTCTTAGGCTGTGAGGGAACGTGAGGTAAAAAAGTCGACTTCCCAGCTGTCGCTGTGGATACGAGGTCCGAAAGACCGTCCCCAAACAATTCCTCACCCTTATAAGGCAAAACCTCCATGTGCCTTTTAGAATCAGCATCACCTGTCCACTGCCGAGTCCATAATACTCTCCTGGCAGAAATGGACATCGCATTAATTCTGGATGCCAGCCGGCAAATGTCCCTCTGTGCATCCCTCATATATAAGACTACGTCCTTTATATGCTCTATAGTTCGCAAAATAGTATCCCTGTCGAGGGAATCAATGTTGTCTGACAGGGTATCAGACCATGCTGCTGCAGCACTACACATTCATGCCGAAGCAATTGCAGGTCTCAGTATAGTACCTGAGTGTGTATATACAGACATCAGGGTAGCCTCCTGCTTTCTATCCGCAGGCTCCTTTAGGGCGGCCGTATCCTGAGACGGCAGTGCCACCCTTTTAGATAAGCATGTGAGCGCCTTGTCCACCCTAGGGGATGTTTCCCTACGTAACCTATCCGTTGGCGGGAAAGGGTACGCCATCAGTAACCTCTTAGAAATCACTAGTTTCTTATCAGGGGAACACCACGCTTCTTCACACAGTTCATTCAACTCATCAGACGGGGGAAAAGTCACTGGCTGCTTTTTCTCCCCAAACATAATACCCTTTTTTGTGGTAACCGGGTTTATGTCAGAAATGTTTAAAACATCTTTCATAGCCGTAATCATACATCGGATGGCCCTTGTGGATTGTACATTTGTCTCATCCTCGTCGACACAGGAGTCAGACTCCGTGCCGACATCTGTGTCTGCCATCTGAGGTAGCGGGCGTTTTTGAGCCCCTGATGGCCTCTGAGACGCCTGGGCAGGGTAAGGAGTTGACACTGTCGGTTAATAACTTCCACATATCCATCCACTCCGGTGTCGGCCCCGTAGGGGGCGACATCACACTTATCGGCTCCTGCACCGCCTCCACGTAACCCTCCTCATCAAACATGTCGACACAGCCGTACCGACACACCACACACACACACAGGGAATGCTCTGACTGAGGACAGGACCCCACCAAGTCCTTTGGGGAGACAGAGAGAGAGTATGCCAGCACACACCACAGCGCTATATAGACAGGAATTTACACTATACTGAGTGATTTACCCTATAGCTGCTTGTTAAACACAGTTTGCGCCTAAATTTATGTGCCCCCCCCCCCTCTCTTTTTTACCCTTGGAGTCTGGAAACTGCAGGGGAGAGTCTGGGGAGCGTCCTTCCAGCGGAGCTGTGAAGAGAAAATGGCGCTGGTATGCTGAGGAAGAAGGCCCCGCCTCCTCCGCTGCGGGCTTCTCCTTCTTTTTTATATTGTTAATGGCGGGGGATTTAGCACATATACAGTTTATTAGACTGTATTATGTGCTTATATGCCAGTTAGGTATTCTAATTGCTGCCCAGGGCGCCCCCCCAGCGCCCTGCACCCATCAGTGACCGGAGTGTGTGGTGTGCAGAGGGAGCAATGGCGCACAGCTGCAGTGCTGTGCGCTACCTTAATGAAGACAGGAGTCTTCAGCCGCCGATTTTCAACTTTCTCTTCAGTCTTCTGGCTCTGCAAGGGGGGCGGCGGCGCGGCTCCGGGAACGGACGATCGAGGACAGGCCCTGTGTTCGAACCCTCTGGAGCTAATGGTATCCAGTAGCTTTAGAAGCAGAAGCTAGCTGCAAGCAGGTAGGTTTGCTTCTCTCCCCTCAGTCCCTCGTAGCAGAGAGTCTGTTGCCAGCAGATCTCACTGAAAATAAAAAACCTAACAAATACTTTCTTTACTAGACGCTCAGGAGAGCCCCTAGTGTGCAACCAGCTCTGGCCGGGCACAGATTCTAACTGAGGTCTGGAGGAGGGGCATAGAGGGAGGAGCCAGTGCACACCAGATATAGTACTTAATCTTTCTTTTAAGAGTGCCCAGTCTCCTGCGGAGCCCATCTATTCCCCATGGTCCTTACGGAGTACCCAGCATCCACTAGGACGTCAGAGAAATGGTAATTACTGCGCTCTGTGTTTGTAATGAAATGGAAATATATAGAGTGATTTTTAGTGTTGCTCTATTAATAAGCAGGAGACTTGTAATATTTATGAACTGCAATTTTTATTCAAAAATATATATATTTTCAGCATAAAACCCCATTGTAATAGCGATATCACATATGAAAACAGCACATATTTAGAATGAAAAAACAACACACATATACACTGCTCAAAAAATTAAAGGGAACACTAAAATAACACATCCTAGATCTGAATGAATGAAATATTCTTCTTAAATACTTTGGCCCTCATTCCGAGTTGTTCGCTCGGTATTTTTCATCGCATCGCAGTGAAAATCCGCTTAGTACGCATGCGCAATGTTCGCACTGCGACTGCGCCAAGTAACTTTACTATGATGAAAGTATTTTTACTCACGGCTTTTTCTTCGCTCCGGCGATCGTAATGTGATTGACAGGAAATGGGTGTTACTGGGCGGAAACACGGCGTTTCAAGGGCGTGTGGCTGAAAACGCTACCGTTTCCGGAAAAAACGCAGGAGTGGCCGGAGAAACGGTGGGAGTGCCTGGGCGAACGCTGGGTGTGTTTGTGACGTCAACCAGGAACGACAAGCACTGAAATGATCGCACAGGCAGAGTAAGTCTGGAGCTACTCTGAAACTGCTAAGTAGTTAGTAATCGCATTATTGCGAATACATCGGTCGCAATTTTAAGAAGCTAAGATTCACTCCCAGTAGGCGGCGGCTTAGCGTGTGTAACTCTGCTAAATTCGCCTTGCGACCGATCAACTCGGAATGAGGGCCTTTGTTCTTTACATAGTTGAATGTGCTGACAACAAAATCACACAAAAATTATCAATGGAAATCACATTTATTAACCCATGGAGGTCTGGATTTGGAGTCACACTCAAAATTAAAGTGGAAAAACTCACTACAGGCTGATCCAACTTTGATGTAATGTCCTTAAAACAAGTCAAAATGAGGCTCAGTAGTGTGTGTGGCCTCCTCGTGCCTGTATGACCTCCCTACAACGCCTGGGCATGCTCCTGATGAGGTGGCGGATGGTGTCTGAGGGATCTCCTCCCAGACCTGGACTAAAGCATCCGCCAACTCCTGGACAGTCTGTGGTGCAACGTGGCATTGGTGGATGGAGCAAGACGATGTCCGAGATGTGCTCAATTGGATTCAGGTCTGGGGAATGGGCGGGCCAGTCCAAAGCATCAATGCCTTCGTCTTGCAGAAACTGCTGACACACTCCTGCCACATGAGGTCTAGCATTGTCTTGCATTAGGAGGAACCCAGGGCCAACCGCACCAGCATATGGTCTCACAAGGGGTCGGAGGATCTCTTCTCGGTACCTAATGACAGTCAGGCTACTTCTGGCGAGCACATGGAGGGCTGTGCGGCCCCCCAAAGAAATGCCACCCCACACCATTACTGACCCACTGCCAAACGGGTAATGCTGGAGGATGTTGCAGGCAGCAAAGCGTTCTCCTTGGCGTCTCCAGACTCTGTCACGTCTGTCACATGTGCTCAGTGAGAACCTGCTTTCATCTGTGAAGAGCACATGTGACAGACGTGACAGAGTCTGGAGACGCCAAGGAGAACGCTTTGCTGCCTGCAACATCCTCCAGCATGACCCGTTTGGCAGTGGGTCAGTAAGTTGCAAATTTGCCAATCTTGGTGTTCTCTGGCAAATGCCAAACGTCCTGAACGGTGTTTGGCTGTAAGCACAACCCCCACCTGTGGACGTCGGGCCCTCATACCACCCTCATGGAGTCTGTTTCTGATCGTTTGAGTAGACACATGCACATTTGTGGCTTGCTGGAGGTCATTTTGCAGGGCTCTGGCAGTGCTTCTCCTGTTCCTCCTTGCATAAAGGCGGAGGTAGCGGTCCTGCTGCTGGGTTGTTGCCCTCCTACAGGCCTCCTCCACATCTCCTGATGTACTGGCCTGTCTCCTGGTAGCGCCTCCATGCTCTGGACACTAATACCCCTTTCACATCGCACAAATAACCCGGTATCGACGCGGCATATTGCCGTGTCGAACCGGGTCAGTGTGCGATGTGAAAGCACTCTGCCGGAATTAGCGGGTCGCCTGACCCGGTAATTCAACCCGGTAAAAAAATAAGATTTTACTCACCGGTAAATCTATTTCTCATAGTCCGTAGTGGATGCTGGGACTCCGTAAGGACCATGGGGAATAGCGGCTCCGCAGGAGACTGGGCACAACTAAAGTAAGCTTTAGGACTACCTGGTGTGCACTGGCTCCTCCCACTATGACCCTCCTCCAGACCTCAGTTAGGATACTGTGCCCGGAAGAGCTGACACAATAAGGAAGGATTTTGAATCCAGGGTAAGACTCATACCAGCCACACCAATCACACCGTACAACTCGTGATACTATGCCCAGTTAACAGTATGAAATACAACGGAGCCTCTCAACAGATGGCTCTCAACAATAACCCGTTAGTTTAACAATAACTATATACAAGTATTGCAGACAATCCGCACTTGGGATGGGCGCCCAGCATCCACTACGGACTACGAGAAATAGATTTACCGGTGAGTAAAATCTTATTTTCTCTAACGTCCTAAGTGGATGCTGGGACTCCGTAAGGACCATGGGGATTATACCAAAGCTCCCAAACGGGCGGGAGAGTGCGGATGACTCTGCAGCACCGAATGAGCGAACTCTAGGTCCTCCTCAGCTAGGGTGTCAAACTTGTAGAATCTTGCAAACGTATTTGACCCCAAGTAGCTGCTCGGCAAAGTTGCAAAGCCGAGATCCCTCGGGCAGCCGCCCAAGAAGAGCCACCTTCCTCGTGGAATGGGCTTTCACTGATCTAGGATGCGGCAGTCCAGCCACAGAATGTGCAAGCTGAATCGTGCTACAGATCCAGCAAGCAATAGTCTGCTTAGAAGCAGGAGCACCCAGCTTGTTGGGTGCGTACAGGATAAATAGCTAGTCAGTTTTCCTGACTCCAGCCGTCCTGGAAACATACATTTTCAGGGCCCTGACTACATCCAGCAACTTGGAATCCTCCAAGTCCCGAGTAGCCGCAGGCACCACAATAGGTTGGTTCAGATGAAATGCTGAAACCACCTTAGGAAGAAATTGGGGACGAGTCCTCAATTCCGCCCTATCCATATGGAAAATCAGGTAAGGGCTTTTACATGACAAAGCCGCCAACTCTGACACACGCCTGGCCGAAGCCAGGGCCAACAGCATAACCACTTTCCACGTGAGATATTTTAGCTCCACAGTTTTAAGTGGCTCAAACCAATGCGACTTAAGGAAATCCAACACCACGTTGAGATCCCAAGGTGCCACTGGAGGCACAAAAGGTGGCTGAATATGCAGCACTCCTTTAACAAAAGTCTGAACTTCAGGCAGTGAAGCCAGTTCTTTTTGGAAGAAAATCGACAGAGCCGAAATCTGGACCTTAATGGACCCCAATTTGAGGCCCATAGTCACCCCTGACTGTAGGAAGTGCATAAATCGACCCAGTTGAAATTCCTTCGTTGGGGCCTTCCTGGCCTCACACCAAGCAACATATTTTCGCCATATGCGGTGATAATGTTTAGCAGTCACATCCTTCCTGGCTTTGATCAGTGTAGGAATGACTTCCTCCAGAATGCCCTTTTCCTTCAGGATCCGGTGTTCAACCGCCATGCCGTCAAAAGCAACCGCGGTAAGTCTTGGAACAGACAGGGCCCCTGCTGCAGCAGGTCTTGTCTGAGCGGTAGAGGCCATGGGACCTCTGATATAATTTCTTGAAGTTCTGGGTACCAAGCTCTTCTTGGCCAATCCAGAACAATGAGTATAGTTCTTACTCTTCTCCTTCTTATTATCCTCAGCACCCTTAGTATGAGAGGAAGAGGAGGGAACACATAAACCGATCGGTACACCCACGGTGTCACTAGAGCGTCCACTACTATCGCCTGAGGGTCCCCTGACCTGGCGCAATATTTTTCTAGTTTTTTTGTTGAGGCGGGACGCCATCATGTCCACCTGTGGCCGTTCCCAATGGTCTGTAATCAGCTGGAAGACTTCTGGATGTAGTCCCCACTCTCCTGGGTGGAGGTCGTGCCTGCTGAGGAAGTCTGCTTCCCAGTTGTCCACTCCCGGAATGAACAATGCTGACAGTGCTAACACGTGATTTTCCGCCCATCGGAGAATCCTTGTGGCTTCTGCCATCGCCATCCTGCTTCTTGTGCCGCCCTGTCGGTTTACATGGGCGACCGCCGTGATGTTGTCTGACTGAATCAGTACCGGCTGACTTTGAAGCAGGGGTTTGCCTGACTTAGGGCATTGTAAATGGCTCTTAGTTCCAGAATATTTATGTGTAGGGACATTCCTGGCTTGACCACAGTCCCTGGAAATTTCTTCCCTGTGTGACTGCTCCCCAGCCTCGAAGGCTGGCGTCCTTGGTTACCAGGACCCAGTCCTGTATGCCGAATCTGCGGCCCTCCAGAAGATGAGCACTCTGCAGCCACCACAGTAGAGACATCCTGGTCCTTGCAGACAGGTTATCATCCGATGCATCTGAAGATGCGATCCGGACCTCTTGTCCAACAGATCCCACTGAAAGATCCGTGCATGGAACCTTCGAACGCAATTGCTTCGTACGAAGCTACCATCTTTCCCAGGACTCGCGTGCAGTGGTGCACCGACACCTGTTTTGGTTTTAGGAGGTCTCTGACCAGCGATGACAACTCCTTGGCCTTCTCCGGGAGAAACACCCTTTTCTGTTCTGTGTCCAGAACCATCCCCAGGAACAATAGACGCGTTGCAGGAACCAGCTGCGAATTTGGAATATTCAGGATCCAGCTGTGCTGTTGTAGCACCTCTCGAGCTAGTGCTACTCCAATCAACAACTGTTCCCTGGACCTCGCCTTTATAAGGAGATCGTCCAAGTACGGGATAATTAAAACTCCCTTTTTTCTCAGGCGTATCATCATTTCGGCCATTACTTTGGTCTGTCCACGGCACCGAGGGTATTTACCAAACGGCAACGTCTGGAATTGGTAATGACAGTCCTGTACCACAAATCTGAATTCTGAGGTACTCCTGGTGAGGACAGTAAATGGGGACATGCAGGTAAGCATCCTTGATGTCCAGTGATACCATATAATCCCCCTCCTCCAGGCTTGAAATAACCGCCCTGAGCGATTCCATCTTGAACTTGAATTTCTTTATATACATGTTCAAGGATTTCATATTTAAAATGGGCCTGACCGAACCGTCCGGTTTTGGTACCACAAACATTGTGGAATAGTAACCCCTTCCTTGTTGAAGGAGGGGTACCTTGACTATCACCTGCTGCGAATACAGCTTGTGAATTGCCTCTATCACTGCCTCCCTGTCCAAGGGAGTCACTGGGAAGGCAGATTTTAGGAAACGGCGAGGGGGAGACGTCTCGAATTCCAGCTTGTATCCCTGAGACACCACTTGTAGTATCCAGGGATCCACCCGTGAGCAAGCCCACTGATTGCTGAAGTACTTGAGACGGGCCCCCACCGCACCTGGCTCCGCCAGTGGAGCCCCAGCGTCATGCTGTGGACTTAGCGGACGCGGGGGAGGACTTTTGTTCCTGGGAACTGGCTGTATTTTGCAGCTTTTTCCCTCTACCTCTGCCTCTGGGCAGAAAGGACGCGCCTTTAACCCGCTTGCCTTTCTGGGGCCGAAAGGACTGTACCCGATAATACGGTGCTTTCTTTTGCTGTGAGGGGACATGGGGTAAAAATGCTGACTTCCCAGCTGTCGCTGTGGAAACTAGGTCCGAGAGACCATCCCTTATAAGGCAAAACTTCCATGTGCCTTTTAGAATCTGCATCCCCTGTCCACTGCCAGGTCCATAAACCCCTTCTGGCAGAAATGGACAGTGCATTTATTTTAGATGCCAGCCGGCAAATATCCCTCTGTGCATCTCTCATGTATAAGACTGCGTCTTTTATATGCTCTATGGTTAGCAATACAGTGTCCCTGTCTAAGGTATCAATATTTTCTGACAGGGAATCTGACCACGCAGCTGCAGCACTGCACATCCATGCTGAAGCAATAGCTGGTCTCAGTATAATGCCTGAGTGTGTATAAACAGACTTCAGAATAGTCTCCTGCTTTCTATCAGCAGGTTCCTTGAGGGCAGCCGTGTCTGGAGACGGCAGTGCCACCTTCTTTGATAGACGTGTGAGCGCTTTATCAACCTTAGGGGGCGTCTCCCAGCGTAACCTGTCCTCTGGTGGGAGGGGGTACGCCATTAGTAACTTTTTAGATATTACCAGTTTCTTATCAGGGGAAGCCCACGCTTCTTCACACATTTCATTTAATTCATCAGATGGGGGAAAAACCACTGGTAGTTTTTTCTCCCCAAACATTATACCCTTTTTTGTGGTAGCTGGGGTAACATCAGAAATGTGCAAGACATTTTTCATTGCCGCAATCATATAACGGGTGACTGTATTGGAATGTCCAGTAGTCTCATCGTTGTCGACACTGGAGTCGGTATCCGTGTCGATGTCTGTGTCTGCCATTTGAGGTAGCGGGCGTTTTAGGGCCCCTGATGGCTTTTGAGACACCTGGGCAGGCACACGCTGAGAAGCCGGCTGTCCCACATCTGCTATGTCGTCAAACCTTTATGTAGGGAGTCGACACTATCACGTAATTCCTTCCACATTACCATCCATTCAGGTGTCGGCCCCGCAGGGGGTGACATCACATTTATCGGCATCTGCTCCGCCTCCACATAAGCCTCCTCATCAAACATGTCGACACAGCCGTACCGACACACCGCACACACACAGGGAATGCTCTGACTGAGGACAGGACCCCACAAAAGCCCTTTGGGGAGACAGAGAGAGAGAGTATGCCAGCACACACACGAGCGCTATATAACACAGGGATTAACACTATATATGAGTGATTTTACCCTATAGCTGCTTATATGTATACTACAGCGCCTAAATTTAGTGCCCCCCCCTCTCTTTTTTACCCTTTTGTAGTCTGAAACTGCAGGGGAGAGCCTGGGAGCGATCCTTCCAGCGGAGCTGTGAGGGAAATGGCGCCAGTGTGTGAGGGAGACAGCTCCGCCCCTTTTTCGGCTGACTTCTCCAGCTTTTTTGTGGATCTCTGGCAGGGGTATTTTACACATATATAGCCTCTGGGGCTATATTATGTGTGCTTTTTGCCAGCAAGGTTTTAATATTGCTGCCCAGGGCACACCCCCCCCAGCACCCTGCACCCATCAGTGACCGGAGTGTGAGGTGTGCATGAGGAGCAATGGCGCACAGCTGCAGTGCTGTGCGCTACCTTGTTGAAGACCGAAGTCTTCTGCCGCCGATTTTCCGGACCACCTTCTTGCTTCTGGCTCTGTAAGGGGGGCGGCGGCGCGGCTCCGGACGACCGAGGCTGGGCCTGTGTTCGATCCCTCTGGAGCTAATGGTGTCCAGTAGCCTAAGAAGCCCAAGCTAGCTGCAAGCAGGTAGGTTTGCTTCTTCTCCCCTTAGTCCCTAGTAGCAGTGAGTTTGTTGCCAGCAGATCTCACTGAAAATAAAAAACCTAAACTATTACTTTCTTTCTAGGAGCTCAGGAGAGCCCCTAGTGTGCATCCAGCTCGGCCGGGCACAAAATTCTAACTGAGGTCTGAAGGAGGGTCATAGTGGGAGGAGCCAGTGAACACCAGGTAGTCCTAAAGCTTTCTTTAGTTGTGCCCAGTCTCCTGCGGAGCCGCTATTCCCCATGGTCCTTACGGAGTCCCAGCATCCACTTAGGACTTTAGAGAAAGAAGGGTTTTACCCGGGTTAATTACCGGGTCAGGTGCGGTGTGAATGGGAGCCGTGTCGATGCGACACGGTTCCCATTCACAAGATAGGGAGAGGCGGCGCAGGAGATGAGCTTATCTCCCCGCACCGCCTCCACCCCCGCTGCTCCCTCCGTTGTCATGGCAACCGACCTGGTATATTGCCGGGTCGGAAAGCCTGCAACGTAGCGCAAATGCCGGATCCCACCCGGTAAGTACACGTTTGTCTTACCGGGTAGGATCCGGCATTTGCGGTCTGAATGCGGTATAAGCGAACAGACACAGCAAACCTTCTTTCCACAAGTCGCATTGATGTGCCATCCTGGATGAGCTGCACTACCTGAGCCACTTGTGTGGGTTGTAGGGAGGTCATACAGGCACGTGGAAGCCACACACACTACTGAGCCTCATTTTGACTTGTTTTAAGGACATTACAACAAACTTGGATCAGCCTGTAGTGAGTTTTTCCACTTTAAGTTTGAGTGTGACTCCAAATACAGACCACTATGGGTTAATAAATTTGATTTCCATTGATAATTTTTGTGTGATTTTGTTGTCAGCACATTCAACTATGTAAAGAACAAAGTATTTAATAAGAATATTTCATTCATTCATTCAGATCTAGGATGTGTTATTTTAGTGTTCCCTTAATTTTTTTGAGCAGTGTATAAAGTCAATGTTTCTTTTTAAAACCACTTATTCATATGCTTCAGTGTATCTGTATTAAATTTGCAACTAAGTCATTAGTTTGTTAGAGGTCAGCAAAGCAGTAACCACATACGCTGCCAGTTCTCAGAGCTTGCAATTGTTTTTATTACAGATATGGAGCAGCTTTGATAATAAGCAGATAAATACAGTAGATGCGTGGTTAGTAGTCAACTAGCATCCCAGTATATAATATTCACATGCAAGGCTCCATTATGACTCTCTAATCAAAGAGTGACTTGTATTAAAGCTGTTCCAGCCGCTATATTTACCCCAGCTGTAGTGCAAGCGTTGCCACGCTATATGTATTTTGCAGCCACATATTTGTAAATCTTTGGGGCCGAACTGTGCAAAAGGAACAATTACTCTTTTTTTTTTTTTTTAACACTGGTATGACACAGCACCCCAGCTGTACAGAGACCGAGTCCAATGGGGATATTCAATTAGCCGTGGATTGCTGGAGCAATCCAATTAGCGGGAGTTATCCCACGTGTGAATGCTCAGTGTTGGACAGCACCTCGTAACTCAGTGTAAAATGCAAATGTGACTGATTTCATTGGAAATAATCACAACTTTGGGGGTCATTCCGACTCGTTCACACGCAGCGGTTTTTCACTGCGGTGCAAACGGGTGCGGAATGTGCATGCGCGAGGGCTGCAGTACGCGGTGCGACGTTGCCCCGGCAACAGGGGTCGCCGGGTTGCGTTGTGTCTTGAGAAGAAAGCGGTCGCAGAACGGACAGCAAAGAAGATGGACAGGAAGAAGGCGGACCTGGCCGTCTCTACAGCGTTTGCAGCCGTTTTCGGGGAGTGGATTGGAAAACGCAGGCGTGTCCAGAACAACGGAGGGCGGATGTCTGACGTGAGAGATAGCTTCAGCATCGCAGGGATCATCGCACAGGGTAAGTAGGTATAGGGCTGGCCAAGCTCTGCTTACATTTTTTTTAGCTTAGCAGGGCTGCACAAGCGATCGCAGCCCTGCTAAGCTAAAATACACTCCCCCATAGGCGTGGACTAGTTGATCGCAGCAAAAGTTGCTGGCTGCGATCAACTCGGAATGACCACCTCTGTTCTGTACAAATAGCATAACCTAAACATGCCGCATCGCGGATCTCCCAGCCGGAATACATTTAGAAAAGAAAAAAAGCAGATAAGACAAATATGAAAGAACTCATTATGAAATAATACGGAACATATTTGTAGTTATAGAATGTGAGAGCATCACGATGGTTTAAGACTCCCAGTTTCCTGAAAGAATCTGATCACATTTGGTATATTCATCCCTCTAAACTCTGGATGTGTAGCAGCAATACACTGGAAAACGCTGTGGAGCTGGGACGCATCCATATTTTTGATGCTGCTGAAGAAGATCTCTTTAGCGTCACTTTGTTTGGCCAGTTCCGGTTCCAGGCTGGAGCTGACGGCACACTGTGACACAGAAGGAACCGATTCATCTACAGTCTTTGGACTATAACCGAGGTGCTCTGGATCAGCCTGGCCTGTGGGTGCTGGAGCCTGGTGACTGCTGGCGGGAGATTCCTGAACCCCCGTTGCGTTTGCTTGCTCTCGCTGGAATATCTTCAGCGCATTATTACAGTCCTGAAGGATGATTTTAACAAACGAGGCGTCCTCCTCATTCCGTATCTCAAAGTCTCTCATGTACGCAAAGAATTCATCATTGTGTGTAAATGGCGATTGATCCAGAAGTTTCCATTTCTCTCGCTCTGCTTCATATTGATCGCTGCTCTTGGGGCAATCATTTTCATTATGGACATATTTGGCCATTTTGGCCGGTGTTGGGCCCTTGTCGGCAATTGCTAACGTTTTTATTTCTTTTCTCCCATACTGAGAGTAAATCTCTTCTGCAGCGCAACGTATTGCTGTATCCCTGCCATACATTTTTACAATCTCATGCTTAGAAGCTAATACTTTGGGATGGTGTCTGAGCAAATACCTCTCCACATGTCTCAAATCACATAAATGGCGGAGCATCTCCAGTCTCCGCAATACCACAGGGCAGAGGTGACATATGTACAGGTAGGTCTGCACTTCCACAACGTGCTCCAGGCCCAGTATGGAATCATCCTTCATATAGGTGTCCAGGAAGTGCTGGAAGTTCTCTAGCTGAGGAACCATTGCAGAACACTGCTTTTCCACCTGCGCTCTGTGCTTTTTCCCCATAACATGAGCATTTAAGGAGAAGACTGAATTTCTAGTAACACCGCAATGCTTACACACATACATCTGCTCCTGTTTATTCTTCTCCATGACTGCACTGAAGCCGCTGCTGCTGCTGCTCCTTTATTATACCTGGCCGCGCCGTCACTTCCGGTCGGGAGCTATGCAGCTGGGGTAGCGTCTAGGTTGCCTTCGCCGGAAGAACCTAGTGCACGTCAAGCAATGGGCGGAGCCCAAAGCGCGCGTACGCGGGAACTTTTACGGAATGATCAGGCTGCAGCGCTCTATGGAAGCGGGATCCCTGGACAGGACGCGATCAGCACGTGCATGCTCTCAGGCTGGCAGAGTGTGACATCTAGGGAATGCTTTCTTGTTTGACTGGCGGGTGGCAATGGGACCTATCCAGGGGTTATTGATGGGTGCTGCTCAGTGTGCCCTGGGAGGTGGGGAGCGTGTTATTGCTTCCCCCCCACCCTCCATCATATTGAGTGGGTTAATGTGATCCCCCCCTCCCTCCAATATATTCCAGCACCGAGTGGGTTAATGTACCCCCCCCATCATATTCCAGCACTGAGAGGGTTAATGTGCTCACCCCCCCCCCCCCCCTCCATCATATTCCAGCACTGAGGGGGTTAATGTGCTCCCCCTCCATCATATTCCAGCACCGAGTGGGTTAATGTACCCCCCCATCATATTCCAGCACTGAGTGGGTTAATGTGCTTCACCCCCCCCTCCATCATATTCCAGCACCGAGTGGGTAATGTACCCCCCCCATCATATTCCAGCACTGAGTGGGTTAATGTGCTTCACTCCCCCCCCCCCCCCACCCTCCATCATATTCCAGCACTGAGTGGGTTAATGTACACCCCCCCCCCCATTATATTCCAGCACTGAGTGGGTTATTGTGCCCCCTCCCCCCCTCTTCCATCATATTGCAGCACGGAGTGGGTTAATTCTGACCCCTCCCTACATCATATCGGAGCACTGAGTGGGTTAATGACCCCCCCCCCCCCAATCTTTCCAGCACCGAGTTAATGCGTGCCCCCCCATCATTCCAGCACTGAGTAGGGTAATGACCCCCCCAGAATCATATTCCAGCCCTGTTTTAATGCCCCCCCCATCATATTCCAGCATTGAGTGTTAATGCCCCCCCAAGCATATTTCAGCACCGAATGGGTTAATGTGCGCACCCCTCCATCATATTCCAGAACAGAGTGTTAATGCACCCCCCCCAATCCTATTCCAGCACGGAGTGGGTTAATGCTGCCCCCCCCCCCCCCCCCCCCCTCTCCATCATATTCCAGCACGGAGTGGGTTACTGCCCGCCCCCCTCCATCATATTCCAGCATGGAGTGGGTTAATGCCCGCCTCCCTCATATTCCAACACTGAGTTGGGTTACTGCTGCCCCTCCCTTCCTCATATTCCAGCATTGAGGGGTTTATGCCCCCAATCTTTTCAGCACTGAGTGGGTTAATGCCTTCCCCTGTCATTCCAGCACTGAGTGGGTTAATGCTGCCCCCCCCCCCCCCCCCCATCATATTTCAGCACGGAGTGGGTTAATGACCCCCCCAATCATATTTCGGCACTGTGTTAATTCTCCCCCCCCCCCCCCCCCCCCAAAATCATATTCCAGCATTGAGTGTTAATGCCCCCCCCCCAAAAAAAAAAGTCATATTCCAGCACGGAGTGGGTTAATAGCCGCCCCCCTCCATCATATTCCAACACTGAATGGGTTAATGCCCCCCCAATCATATTCTAGCACTGAGTGTGTTCATGCCCCCCCAATCATATTCCAGGACGGAGTGGGTTACGGACCCCCCCAATCACATTCCAGCACTGAGTGGGTTAATGACCCTTCCAATCATTCCAGCACGGAGTGGGTTAATGCGCGCCCCCCCATCATTCTAGCACTGAGTGGGTTAATGAACCCCCCCAACCATATTCCAGCACTGTGTTAATGCTACCCCAAGCATAATTCAGCACTGAATGGGTTAATGCGCACCCCCCCCCCCCCCCCCCCATTCATTTTAGCACTGAGTGGGTTAATGACCTGCCCCAATCATATTCCAGCACAGAGTGGGTTAATGCCCCCCTCCCCCCAAATCATATTCCAGCACTGAGTGGGTTAATGCGTGCCCCCCTTCCATCATATTCCGGCACTGTGTGTTAATTCCACCCTATTGGGGGTAAATCTGAGTTGATCACAGCAGGAACTTTGGGGGTCATTCCGAGTACGCTCGCTGATTTTCGCTACGGAGCGATTAAGGCAAAAATGCGCATGGTACGCAGTGCGCATGCGGTTAGTATTTTAGCACAAAACTTAGTAGATTTACTCACGTCCGAACGAAGAATTTCCATCTTTGAAGTGATTGGAGTTTGATTGACAGAAAGTTTCTGGGCGGAAACTGGCCGTTTTTAGGGAGTGTGCGGAAAAACGCAGGCGTGCCAGGATAAAACGCGGGAGTGTCTGGAGAAACGGGGGAGTGGCTGGCCAAACGCAGGGCGTGTTTTGTGACGTCAAACCAGGAACGAAACGGGCTGAGCTGATCGCAGTGTAGGAGTAAGTCTGGAGCTACTCAGAAACTGCTAAGAATTTTCTATTTGCAATTCTGCTAATCTTTCGTTCGCTATTCTGCTAAGATACACTCCCAGAGGGTGGCGGCTTAGCGTGTGCAATGCTGCTAAAATCTGCTAGCGAGCGAACAACTCGGAATCACCCCCTTTGTTAGCAGTTGGGCAAAACCATGTGCACTGCAGGGGAGGCAGATATAACGTGCAGAGAGAGTTAGATTTGGGTGGGGTGTTTTCAAACAAATCTAATTTGCAGTGTAAAAATAAAGCAACCAGTATTTACCCAAAATAACCCAACCAAATCTAACTCTCTCTGCACATGTTATATCTGCCTCCCCTGCAGTGCACATGGGCCCTCATTGCGAGCGATCAACTCGGAAGGCGAATTTAGCAGAGTTACACACGCTAAGCCGCCGCCTACTGGGAGTGTATCTTAGCTTCTTAAAAGTGCGACCGATGTATTCGCAATATTGCGATTACTAACTACTTAGCAGTTTCAGAGTAGCTCCAGACTTACTCTGCCTGTGCGATCATTTCAGCGCTTGTCGTTCCTGGTTTGACGTCACAAACACACCCAGCGTTCGCTCAGACACTCCCCCATTTCTCCGGCCACTCCTGCGTTTTTTCCGGAAACGGTAGCGTTTTCAGCCACACGCCCATAAAACGCCGTGTTTCCGCCCAGTAACACCCATTTCCTGTCAATCACATTACGATCGCCGGAGCGAAGAAAAAGCCGTGAGTAAAAATACTATCTTCATAGCAAAGATACTTGGCGCAGTCGCAGTGCGAAAATTGCGCATGCGCACTAAGCGGAATTTCACTGCGATGCGATGAAAAATACAGAGCGAACAACTCGGAATGAGGGCCATTGTTTTGCCCAACTGCTAACAAAGTTCCTGCTGCGATCAACTTGGAGTTCCCCCCAATGTCTGCACGGAGTGGGTTAGTATCACCCTTTATCAGCACAGGGAGAAAGAAGATGCCTAGTATGAGTTGTGTATACACTTCAACGCTGCTAATAGTGTTGCCGGGGCCTGTCCTATTAGTCTGCGCTGGGAGTAGTGTCACCGGGGCCTGTCCTATTAGTCTGCGCTGGGAGTAGTGTCACCGGGGCCTGTCCTATTAGTCTGCGCTGGGAGTAGTGTCACCGGGGCCTGTCCTATTAGTCAGCGCTGGGAGTAGTGTCACCGGGGCCTGTCCTATTAGTCTGCGCTGGGAGTAGTGTCACCGGGGCCTGTCCTATTAGTCAGCGCTGGGAGTAGTGTCACCGGGGGCCTGTCCTATTAGTCGGCGCTGGTAGTAGTGTCGCCGGGGCCTGTCCTATTAGTCTGCGCTGGGAGTAGTGTCACCGGGGGCCTGTCCTATTAGTCAGCGCTGGGAGTGGTGTCACCGGGGGCCTGTCCTATTAGTCAGCGCTGGGAGTGGTGTCGCCGGGGCCTGTCCTATTAGTCAGCGCTGGTAGTAGTGTCGCCGGGGCCTGTCCTATTAGTCTGCGCTGGGAATAGTGTTGCCGGTGCCTGTCCTATTAGTCAGTGCTGGGAATAGTGTCGCCGGGGCCTGTCCTATTAGTCGGCGCTGGGAATAGTGTCGCCGGGGCCTGTCCTATTAGTCTGCGCTGGGAGTAGTGTCGCCGGGGCCTGTCCTATTAGTCTGCGCTGGGAATAGTGTCGTAGGGGCCTGTCCTATTAGTCCACGCTGGGAGTAGTGTCGCCGGGGCCTGTCCTATTAGTCTGCGCTAGGAGTAGTGTCACCGGGGGCCTGTCCTATTAGTCAGCGCTGGGAGTGGTGTCACCGGGGGCCTGTCCTATTAGTCAGCGCTGGGAGTGGTGTCGCCGGGGCCTGTCCTATTAGTCAGCGCTGGGAGTGGTGTCACCGGGGGCCTGTCCTATTAGTCAGCGCTGGTAGTAGTGTCGCCGGGGCCTGTCCTATTAGTCTGCGCTGGGAATAGTGTTGCCGGTGCCTGTCCTATTAGTCAGTGCTGGGAATAGTGTCGCCGGGGCCTGTCCTATTAGTCGGCGCTGGGAATAGTGTCGCCGGGGCCTGTCCTATTAGTCTGCGCTGGGAGTAGTGTCGCCGGGGCCTGTCCTATTAGTCTGCGCTGGGAATAGTGTCGTAGGGGCCTGTCCTATTAGTCCACGCTGGGAGTAGTGTCGCCGGGGCCTGTCCTATTAGTCTGCGCTGGGAATAGTGTCGCCGGGGCCTGTCCTATTAGTCTGCGCTGGGAATAGTGTCGCCGGGGCCTGTCCTATTAGTCAGCGCTGGGAATAGTGTCGCCGGGGCCTGTCCTATTAGTCTGCGCTGGGGATAGTGTCGCCGGGGCCTGTCCTATTAGTCTGCGCTGGGAATAGTGTCGCCGGGGCCTGTCCTATTAGTCAGCACTGGGAATAGTGTCGCCGGGGCCTGTCCTATTAGTCAGTGCTGGGAATAGTGTCGCCGGGGCCTGTCCTATTAGTCTGCGCTGGGAATAGTGTCGCCGGGGCCTGTCCTATTAGGCGGCACTGGGAATAGTGTCGCCGGGGCCTGTCCTATTAGTCAGTGCTGGGAATAGTGTCGTAGGGGCCTGTCCTATTAGTCTGCGCTGGGAGTAGTGTCGCCGTGGCCTGTCCTATTAGTCTGCGCTGGGGATAGTGTCGCCGGGGCCTGTCCTATTTGTCGGCGCTGGGAATAGTGTCGCCGGGGCCTGTCCTTTTAGTCGGCGCTGGGAATGGTGTCGCCGGGGCCTGTCCTATTAGTCGGCGCTGGGAATAGTGTCGCCGGGGCCTGTCCTATTAGTCGGCGCTGGGAATAGTGTCGCCGGGGCCTGTCCTATTAGTCGGCGCTGGGAATAGTGTCTCCGGGGCCTGTCCTATTAGTCGGCGCTGGGAATAGTGTCTCCGGGGCCTGTCCTATTAGTTTGCGTTGGGAGCAGTGTCGCCAGGGCCTGTCCTATTAGTCAGCGCTGGGAGCAGTGTCGCCAGGGCCTGTCCTGTTAGTCAGTGCTGGGAATAGTGTCGTAGGGGCCTGTCCTATTAGTCTGCGCTGGGGATAGTGTCACCGGGGCCTGTCCTATTTGTCGGCGCTGGGAATAGTGTCGCCGGGGCCTGTCCTGTTAGTCGGCGCTGGGAATAGCGTCGCCGGGGCCTGTCCTATTAGTCGGTGCTGGGAATAGTGTCGCCGGGGCCTGTCCTATTAGTCTGCGCTGGGGATAGTGTCGCCGGGGCCTGTCCTATTAGTCTGCGCTGGGAATAGTGTCGCCGGGGCCTGTCCTATTAGTCGGCACTGGGAATAGTGTCGCCGGGGCCTGTCCTATTAGTCAGTGCTGGGAATAGTGTCGCCGGGGCCTGTCCTATTAGTCTGCGCTGGGAATAGTGTCGCCGGGGCCTGTCCTATTAGGCGGCACTGGGAATAGTGTCGCCGGGGCCTGTCCTATTAGTCAGTGCTGGGAATAGTGTCGTAGGGGCCTGTCCTATTAGTCTGCGCTGGGAGTAGTGTCGCCGTGGCCTGTCCTATTAGTCTGCGCTGGGGATAGTGTCGCCGGGGCCTGTCCTATTTGTCGGCGCTGGGAATAGTGTCGCAGGGGCCTGTCCTATTAGTCGGCGCTGGGAGTAGTGTCGCCGGGGTCTGTCCTATTAGTCTGCGCTGGGAGTAGTGTCGCCGTGGCCTGTCCTATTAGTCTGCGCTGGGAGTAGTGTCGCCGTGGCCTGTCCTATTAGTCTGCGCTGGGGATAGTGTCGCCGGGGCCTGTCCTATTTGTCGGCGCTGGGAATAGTGTCGCCGGGGCCTGTCCTATTAGTCGGCGCTGGGAATAGTGTCGCCGGGGCCTGTCCTATTAGTCGGCGCTGGGAATAGTGTCGCCTGGGCCTGTCCTATTAGTCGGCGCTGGGAATAGTGTCGCCGGGGCCTGTCCTATTAGTCGGCGCTGGGAATAGTGTCGCCGGGGCCTGTCCTATTAGTCGGCTCTGGGAATAGTGTCGCCGGGGCCTGTCCTATTAGTCTGCGCTGGGAGCAGTGTCACCAGGGCCTGTCCTATTAGTCAGCGCTGGGAGTAGTGTCGCCGGGGCCTGTCCTATTAGTCTACGCTGGGAGTAGTGTCGGCTGGGCCTGTCCTATTAGTCTGCGCTGGGAATAGTGTCGCTGGGGCCTGTCCTATTAGTCTACGCTGGGAGTAGTGTCGCCGGGGCCTGTCCTATTAGTCGGCGCTGGGAGTAGTGTCGCCGGGGCCTGTCCTATTAGTCGGCGTTGGGAGCAGTGTCGCCGGGGCCTGTCCTATTAGTCGGCGCTGGGAATAGTGTCGCCGGGGCCTGTCCTATTAGTCGGCGCTGGGAATAGTGTCGCCTGGGCCTGTCCTATTAGTCGGCGCTGGGAATAGTGTCGCCTGGGCCTGTCCTATTAGTCGGCGCTGGGAATAGTGTCGCCGGGGCCTGTCCTATTAGTTTGCGCTGGGGCTAGTGTCGCCGGGGCCTGTCCTATTAGTCAGCGCTGGAAATAGTGTCGCCGGGGCCTGTCCTATTAGTCGGCGCTGGGAATAGTGTCGCCGGGGCCTGTCCTATTAGTTTGCGCTGGGGATAGTGTCGCCGGGGCCTGTCCTATTAGTCAGCGCTGGAAATAGTGTCGCCGGGGCCTGTCCTATTAGTCTGCGTTGGGAATAGTGTCGCCGGGGCCTGTCCTATTAGTCTGCGCTGGGAATAGTGTCGCCGGGGCCTGTCCTATTAGTCTGCGCTGGGAGTAGTGTCGCCGTGGCCTGTCCTATTAGTCTGCGCTGGGAGTAGTGTCGCCGTGGCCTGTCCTATTAGTCTGCGCTGGGGATAGTGTCGCCGGGGCCTGTCCTATTAGTCGGCGCTGGGAATAGTGTCGCCGGGGCCTGTCCTATTAGTCGGCGCTGGGAGTAGTGTCGCCGTGGCCTGTCCTATTAGTCTGCGCTGGGAGTAGTGTCGCCGTGGCCTGTCCTATTAGTCTGCGCTGGGGATAGTGTCGCCGGGGCCTGTCCTATTAGTCGGCGCTGGGAATAGTGTCGCCGGGGCCTGTCCTATTAGTCGGCGCTGGGAATAGTGTCGCCGGGGCCTGTCCTATTAGTCGGCGCTGGGAATAGTGTCGCCGGGGCCTGTCCTATTAGTCGGCTCTGGGAATAGTGTCGCCGGGGCCTGTCCTATTAGTCTGCGCTGGGAGCAGTGTCACCAGGGCCTGTCCTATTAGTCAGCGCTGGGAGTAGTGTCGCCGGGGCCTGTCCTATTAGTCTACGCTGGGAGTAGTGTCGGCTGGGCCTGTCCTATTAGTCTGCGCTGGGAATAGTGTCGCCGGGGCCTGTCCTATTAGTCTACGCTGGGAGTAGTGTCGCCGGGTCCTGTCCTATTAGTCGGCGCTGGGAGTAGTGTCGCCGGGGCCTGTCCTATTAGTCGGCGTTGGGAGCAGTGTCGCCGGGGCCTGTCCTATTAGTCTGCGCTGGGAATAGTATCGCCGGGGCCTGTCCTATTAGTCGGCGATGGGAGTAGTGTCGCCGGGGCCTGTCCTATTAGTCGGTGCTAGGAGCAGTGTCGCCGGGGCCTGTCCTATTAGTCGGCGCTGGGAATAGTGTCGCCGGGGCCTGTCCTATTAGCCACTATGCCGGCATTTATTATTGATTATTCTCCGGGTGCCTCAGGAACCTGCAGCATCATCCCGATAACTTTGCCGGAGCCGCGATAACACATAGTATTGGGATCTTATACCGTATCCCATGTTGCATTTCGTTTCTATTTTTGGACGATCAAAATGTCCTGTAATTGGATACCGCAATATGTCTATTTCTGTTTCTCCAAGAAGTGATGTTATCTAATTGTATATCCTCCTTACCCTCTTCACTGTTAGAGGCCCCGTTATCAATAACTGCATCACCATTATATCAGCGGCATGATTCAGTGTGCTCCGCAAGGAGTCTACCTATGCAATGTTCTCAGCGTGGAAGCGGGTATCCTGCGCATTAGTGTCGGCCATTGCTGTCGAATGTTCTGTGCAACTCTAAAGGTCCATACACACTAAGCGCTTTAACCCCTGCCCAGCGATGTGAGTGGCTTTCCATAGCAGGGCGCTATGGAAAGCCGTTCACCCCGCCGTTCATCTACTGGTTATACCAGCAGATGAACGGCGGCCACCAGCGATGAAGCGGGGGCGTGCATCAGCACTCGCCACTCATCGCTTGTGCATACACACTGGGTGGCTTTGAGCTGAAAGTGACCTGCTATCAGCTCAGTCGCCCAGTGTGTATGGGCCTTTAGATGTTTAATAATGAAATGTAGCCCATAGGCTACAACCAGCTAAAGCCATCCTCAGATTGTTATCTGTGTTGTCCAAACTCAGAAATTCTTTTCATTCTGGAGCTTGTTCAATCTGGCATCATCGCATCCACCATAGAAACCTAAGGTGTGTGGTCTGCGGCTGCTGTCGTTAGTGGAGGGATCACAGTAGATATCTGTTGCAGTCCCTCAGTTGTACACTTTTGTGGTCTTACATATTTTCTCTAACGTCCTAGAGGATGCTGGGACTCCGTAAGGACCATGGGATAGATGGGCTCCCCAGGAGACATGGGCACTTTAAGAAAGACTTTAGGCTCTGGGTGTGCACTGGCTCCTCCCTCTATGCCCCTCCTCCATACCTCAGTTTGATACTGTGCCCAGAGGAGATGGGTGCACTGCAGAGAGCTCTCCTGAGTTTCCTGTAAGAAAGTATTTTAGTTAGGTTTTTTATTTTCTGGGGGCCTGCTGGCAACAGACTCCCTGCATCGAGGGACTGAGGGGAGAGAAACAGCCCTACTTCTCTGAGTTTCAAGGTCCTGTTTCTTAGGCTACTGGACACCATTAGCTCCAGAGGGATTGGTACGCAGGTTTCATCCTCGCCGTCCGTCCCAGAGCCGCGCCGCCGTCCTCCTCGCATAGCCAGAAGATAGAAGCCGGGTAAGTATGAGAAGATTGAAGACTTCAGAGGCGGCAGAAGACGTCTGATCTTCATAGAGGTAACGCACAGCGGTGAAGCTGTGCACCATTGCTCCCGTTCACCTCACACACTCCGGTCACTGTAAGGGCGCAGGGGGCAGCAGTATAAACCTCTCATATGGCAAAAGCATATATATACATGTACAGCTGGGCACTGTGCATGTATATAAAGAGCCCCCGCCATGTGTTGATAGATTTTGAGCGGGACAGAAGCCCGCCGCAGAGGGGGTGGGGCTTCTTCCTCAGCACTCACCAGCGCCATTTTCTCCACAGCACAGTGCTGACAGGAAGCTCCCCGGACTCTCCCCTGCTTACTGACGGTGACAGTGGGTTTTTCAAGTGGGGGGGGGGGCACATAATTGGCGTGTATAAAGTTATAACAGCGCTACTGGGTAAAAATATCTGTTTTTTCCTGGGTCATATAGCGCTGGGGTGTGTGCTGGCATACTCTCTCTCTCTGTCTCTCCAAAGGGCCTGGTGGGGAACCTGTCTTCAGAAAAGAGCTTCCCTGTGTGTGGGGGGTGTGTCCGAACGCGTGTGTCGACATGTATGAGGTTGAAGGCTCACCTAAGGAGGATGGAGAGTATGAATGCAAGGTCTCCGTCGGCAGCGCAGACACCTGACTGGATGGATATGTGGAATGTCTTAAGTGCTAATGTAAATTTATTGCACAAAAGATTAGACAAAGCTGAGGCTAGGGAACAGTCAGGAAGTCAAACCATGCCTGTCCCAATGTCGCCGAGTCCTTCGGGGTCTCAGAAGCGCACACTATCCCAAATATTTGACAGATGCCGACACGGATTCAGATTCCAGTGTCGACTACGATGATGTAAAATTACAGCCAAAAGTGGCCAAGGGTATTCGATATATGATTATTGCAATAAAAGAGGTTTTGCATATCACTGAGGAACCCCCTGTCCCTGACACGAGGGTACACGTGTATAAAGGAAAGAAGCCTGAGGTCACCTTTCCATCCTCGTATGAGCTGAACGAATTATGCGAAAAGGCTTGGGAAACCCCAGACAAGAGACTGCAGGTTCCCAAAAGGATTCTTATGGCGTATCCTTTCCCGCAAAAGGACAGGATACGATTGGAATCCTCTCCTAAGGTGGACAAGGCATTGACACGCTTATCAAAAAAGATAGCGCTGCCATCCCAAGATACGGCTACCCTCAAGGATGCTGCTGATCGCAAGCAGGAGGTTACCATGAAGTCCATTTACACACATTCTGGTACAATACTTAGACCGGCAATGGCGTCGGCCTGGATTTGTAGTGCTGTAGCAGCATGGACTGATTCCTTATCCGCGGAGATTGAGACCCTAGATAAGGATACCATTTTAATGACCCTAGGGCATATAAAAGATGCTGTATTATATATGAGGGATGCTCAAAGAGATGTTTGTTTACTAAGTTCCAGAATAAACGCTATGTCTGTTTCCGCTAGGCAAGTCTTATGGACCCGACAGTGGACGGGGGATGCCGACTCGAAGAGGCATATGGAGTTTTTGCCTTACAAAGGTGAGGAGTTATTTGGAGAAGGCCTCTCGGACCTCGTCTCCACAGCTTCGGCAGGTAAATCGAATTTCTTGCCTTATGTTCCCTCACATCCTAAGAAAGCGCCTCATTATCAAATGCAGTCCTTTCGTTCGAATAAAAGCAAAAAAATACATGGATCGTCCTTTCTTGACAGAGGTAAGGGCAGAGGAAAAAAGCTGCACACAGCTAGTTCCCAGTAACAGAAATCCTTCCCGGCCTCTGAAAAATCCACCGCATGACGCTGGGGCTCCCCTGAGGGAGTCCGCTCCAGTGGGGGCACGTCTTTGATTTTTCAGCCGCATCTGGGTTCTCTGAGGTGGATCCCTGGGCAATAGAAATTGTTTCTCAGGGATACAAGCTGGAATTCGAAGAGGTACCCCCTCGCCGGTTTTTTAAAACGTCTCTGCCAACTTCTCCCTCAGAGAGGGAGTTAGTGTTAAATGCAATTCAAAAATTGTATCTTCAACAGGTGGTGGTCAAGGTTCCCCTACTGCAACAGGGGAGGGGATATTACTCAACCCTGTTTGTGGTCCCGAAACCGGACGGTTCGGTCAGACCCATTTCTCTGACGTCCTAGTGGATGCTGGGAACTCCGTAAGGACCATGGGGAATAGCGGCTCCGCAGGAGACAGGGCACATCTAAAGAAAGCTTTAGGATCACCTGGTGTGCACTGGCTCCTCCCGCTATGACCCTCCTCCAAGCCTCAGTTAGATTTTCTGTGCCCGACGAGAAGGGTGCACACTAGGGGCTCTCCTGAGCTCTTTGTGAAAGTTTTAGTTTAGGTTTATTATTTTCAGTGAGACCTGCTGGCAACAGGCTCACTGCATCGAGGGACTAAGGGGAGAAGAAGCGAACTCACCTGCGTGCAGAGTGGATTGGGCTTCTTAGGCTACTGGACATTAGCTCCAGAGGGACGATCACAGGTTCAGCCTGGATGGGTCACCGGAGCCGCGCCGCCGGCCCCCTTACAGAGCCAGAAGAGCGAAGAGGTCCGGAAAAATCGGCGGCAGAAGACTTTCCTGTCTTCAGATAAAGGTAGGCGCACAGCACCGCAGCTGTGCGCCATTGCTCTCAGCACACTTCACACTCCGGTCACTGAGGGTGCTGGGCGCTGGGGGGGCAGCGCCCTGAGATGCAATAAATCGATAGAAAACCTTTTATGGCTAAAATAAATGCATCACATATAACTCCTGGGCTATATGGATGCATTTAACCCCTGCCAAAACATACAAGAAAACGGATGATAAGGACGCCGAGAAAGGGGCGGAGCCTATCTCCTCAGCACACTGGCGCCATTTTCCCTCACAGCTCAGTTGAAGGGAAGCTCCCTGGCTCTCCCCTGCAGTCACTACACTACAGAAAGGGGTTAAAAAAGAGAGGGGGGCACAAATTAGGCGCAGTATAAACAATACAGCAGCTATAAAGGGAAAAACACTTATATAAGGTTATCCCTGTATATATATATATATATAGCGCTCTGGTGTGTGCTGGCAAACTCTCCCTCTGTCTCCCCAAAGGGCTAGTGGGGTCCTGTCCTCTATCAGAGCATTCCCTGTGTGTGTGCTGTGGGTCGGTACGTTGGTGTCGACATGTATGAGGAGAAAAATGATGAGGAGACGGAGTAGAGTGTCTGTAATAGTGTTGTCACCCCCTGGGGGGTCGACACCTGAGTGGATGTACTGTTGAAATTGCGTGACAGTGTCAGCTTTGTATAAAAGACAGTGGTTGACATGAGACAGCCGGCTACTCAGCTTGTGCATGTCCAGACGTCTCATACAGGGGCTCTAAAGCGCCCGTTACCTCAGATACAGACGCCGACACGGATACTGACTCCTGTGTCGACGGTAAAGAGACAACCGTGATTTCCAATAGGGCCACACATTGCATGATTGAGGCAATGGAAAAAGTTTACACTCTTCTGATAATATAAATACCACCAAAAAAAAGGGGTATTATGTTTGGTGAGGAAAAACTTCCTGTAGTTTTCCTGAATCTGAGAAATAAAATGAGGTGTGTGATGATGCGTGGGTTTCCCCCCGATAACAATTGATAATTTCTAAAAAGTTATTGGCAGTATACCTTTTCCCGCCAGAGGTTAGGGTGCGTTGGGAAACACCCCCTAGGGGGGATAAGGCGCTCACACGCTTGTAAGCAAGGGCTCTACCCTCTCTTGAGAGGGCCGCCCTTAAGGATCCTGCTGATAGAAAGCGGGAGCGTATCCTAAAATGTATTTACACACATACTGGTGTTATACTGCGACCAGCAATCGCCTCAGCCTGGATGTGCAGTGCTGGGTTGGCGTGGTCGGATTCCCTGACTGGAAATATGATATCCTAGATAAGGACAGTATATTATTGCCTATAGAGCAATTAAAAGATGCATTTCTATATATGCATGATGCACAGCGGAATATTTGCCGACTGGCATCAAGTATAAGTGCGTTGTCCAATTATTCCAGTAAAGTGGTCAGGTGATGCGGATTCCAAACGGCATTTGGAAGTATTGCCTTAAAAGAGGGGATGTACCCCAGGTCGCCTCTCAAAAATAAGACGCCGTATTATCAGGCGCAGTCCTGGTTGGCAAGCGGACAAAAGGGTTCCTCTTTTCTGCTCGTGACAGAGGGAGAGGAAAATGGCTGCAGAGATCAGCCAGTTCCAAGGAACAGAAACCCTTTTCCGCCTCTGACAAGCCCTCAGTATGACGCTAGGGCTTTACAAGTTCAGGCACGGGGGGGTCCCGTTCTCAATGAATTTCAGTGCGCAGTGGGCTCACTCGCAAGTAGACCCCTGGATCCTTCAGATAATATTTCAGGGGTACAAATTGGAATTCGAGACGTATTCCCCTCGCCGTTTCCAAAAGTCTGTTTTACCGACGTCTCCCGCTGACAGGGAGGCAGTTTTGGAAGCCATTCACAAGCTGTATTCCCAGCAGGTGATAATCAAGGTACCCCTCCTGCAACAGGGAACGGGGTATTATTCCACACTATTGTGGTACCGAAGCCAGACGGCTCGGTGAGACCGATTTTAAAATCTAAAATCTTTGAACACTTGCATACAGAGGTTCAAATTCAAAATTGAGTCACTCAGAGCAGTGATTGCAAACCTGGAAGAAGGGGACTACATGTTGTCTCGGGACATCAAGGATGCTTACCTTCATGTCAAAATTTACCCTTCTCACCAAGGGTATTTCAGGTTATGGTACAGAACTGTATCAGTTCGGACGCTGCCGTAGGGATGGTCCACGGCACCCCGGGTCTTTACTGAAGTAATGACCGTAATGATGATATTCCTTCGAAGGAAGGGAATTTTAGTTATCCTTTACTTGGACGATTCCCTGATAAGGGTAAGATCCAGGGAACAGTTGGAGATCGGTGTAGCACTATATCAGGTAGTGTTGCGGCAGCACGATTGGATTCTCAATATTCCAAAATCGCAGCTGGTTCCGACGACTTGTCTTCTGTTCCTAGGGATGATCCTGGACACAGTCCAGAAAGAAGGTGTTTCTCCCGGAGGAGAAAGCCAGGGAGTTATCCGAGCTAGTCAGGAACCTCCTAAAACCGAACCAAGTTTCAGTGCATCAATGCACAAGGGTTCTGGGTAAAAATGGTGGCTTCCTACGAAGCAATCCCATTCGGCAGATTCCACGCACAGTGGAACCTACTGGACAAATGGTCCGGGTCGCATCTTCAGATGCTTCAGCGGATAACCCTGTCACCAGGGACAAGGGTATCCCTCCTGTGGTGGTTGCAGAGTGCTCATCTTCTAGAGGGCCGCAGATTCGGCATTCGGGACTGGGTCCTGGTGGCAACGGATGCCAGCCTGCGAGGCTGGGGAGCAGTCACACAGGGAAGGAATTTCCAGGGCTTATGGTCAAGCCTGGAGACATCTCTTCATATAAACATTCTAGAACTAAGGGCCATTTACAATGCCCTAAGTCAAGCGAAACCCCTGCTTCAGGGTCAGGCGGTATTGATCCAATGGGACAACATCACGTCAGTCGCCCACGTAAACAGACAGGGCGGCACGAGAAGCAGGAGGGCAATGGCAGAAGCTGCAAGGATTTTCCCTGGGCGGAAAATCATGTGATAGCACTGTCAGCAGTGTTCATTCCGGGAGTGGACAACTGGGAAGCAGACTTCCTCAGCAGACACGTCCTTCACCCGGGAGAGTGGGGACTTCACCCAGAAGTCTTCCACCTGATTGTAAACCGTTGGGAAAAACCAAAGGTGGACATAATGGCGTCCCGTCTAAACAAAAAACTAGACAGATATTGCGCCAGGTCAAGGGACCCTCAGGCAATAGCGGTGGACGCTCTGGTAACACCGTGGGTGTACCAGTCAGTGTATGTGTTCCCTCCTCTCCCTCTCATACCAAAAGTACTGAGAATCATAAGAAGGAGAGGAGTAAAAACTATACTCGTGGTTCCGGATTGGCCAAGAAGGGCTTGGTATCCGGAACTTCAAGAGATGCTCACGGACGAACCGTGGCCTCTACCTCTAAGAAAGGACCTGCTCCAGCAGGGGCCTTGTCTGTTCCAAGACTTACCGCGGCTGCGTTTTGACGGCATGGCGGTTGAACGCCGGATCCTGAAGGAAAAAGGCATTCCAGATGAAGTCATCCCTACCCTGGTCAAGGCCAGGAAGGACGTAACCGCAAAACATTATCACCGCATTTGGCGAAACTATGTTGCGTGGGGTGAGGCCAAGAAGGCCCCTACAGAGGAATTTCAACTGGGTCGTTTCCTCCATTTCCTGCAAACAGGACTGTCTATGGGCCTAAATATAGGGTCCATTGAGGTTCAAATTTCGGCCCTGTCGATTTTCTTCCAAAAAGAACTGGCTTCAGTGCCTGAAGTTCAGACATTTGTAAAAGGGGTACTGCATATACAGCCTCCTTTTGTGCCTCCAGTGGCACCTTGGGATCTCAATGTTGTGTTGAGTTTCCTAAAGTCACATTGGTTTGAACCACTCACCACTGTGGACTTAAAATATCTCACATGGAAGTGACGAGTTAGCCCTGGCTTCAGCCAGGCGTGTGTCAGAATTGGCGGCTTTATCATATAAAAGCCCTTACTTAATATTTCATTCTGACAGGGCAGAATTGAGGACTTGTCCTCAATTTCTACCTAAGGTGGTTTCTGCATTTCACATGAACCAACCTATTGTGGTACCTGCGGCTACTAAGAACTTGGAGGGTTCCAAGTTGCTTGACGTGGTCAGGGCCCTGAAAATATGTTTCCAGGACGGCTGGAGTCAGAAAATCTGACTCGCTGTTTATCCTGTATGCACCCAACAAACTGGGTGCTCCTGCTTCTAAGCAGACGATTGCTCGTTGGATTTGTAGTACAATTCAGCTTGCACATTCTGTGGCAGGCCTGCCACAGCCAAAATCTTAAAATGCCCACTCCACAAGGAAGGTGGGCTCATCTTGGGCAGCTGCCCGAGGGGTCTCGGCTTTACAACTTTGCCGAGCAGTTACTTGGTCAGGAGCAAATACATTTGTAAAATTCTACAAATTTGATACCCTGGCTGAGGAGGACCTGGAGTTCTCTCATTCGGTGCTGCAGAGTCATCCGCACTCTCCCGCCCGTTTGGGAGCTTTGGTATAATCCCCATGGTCCTTACGGAGTTCCCAGCATCCACTAGGACGTCAGAGAAAATAAGAATTTACTTACCGATAATTCTATTTCTCGTAGTCCGTAGTGGATGCTGGGCGCCCATCCCAAGTGCGGATTGTCTGCAATACTGGTACATAATTATTGTTACCAAAAAATTCGGGTTATTGTTGTAGTGAGCCATCTTTTCTAGAGGCTCCTCTATTATCATGCTGTTAACTGGGTTCAGATCACAAGTTGTACAGTGTGATTGGTGTGGCTGGTATGAGTCTTACCCGGGATTCAAAATCCTTCCTTATTGTGTACGCTCGTCCGGGCACAGTATCCTAACTGAGGCTTGAAGGAGGGTCATAGGGGGAGGAGCCAGTGCACACCAGGTGATCCTAAAGCTTTCTTTAGATGTGCCCTGTCTCCTGCGGAGCCGCTATTCCCCATGGTCCTTACGGAGTTCCCAGCATCCACTACGGACTACGAGAAATAGAATTATCGGTAAGTAAATTCTTATTTTTGAATTTAAAATCCCTGAACCTATACTTGAAAAAGTTCAAGTTCAAGATGGAGTCTCTCAGAGCGGTCATCGCCAGCCTGGAAGGGGGGGGGGGGGGGTTTATGGTTTCCCTAGACATAAAGGATGCGTACCTTCATGTTCCAATATTTCCACCTCATCAGGCGTTCCTGAGATTTGCTGTACAGGATTGTCATTACCAATTTCTCTAACGTCCTCGTGGATGCTGGGGACTCCTTAAGGACCATGGGGAACAGACGGGCTCTGCAGGAGACAGGGCACCCCAAGAAAGAATTAGAAATACTGGTGTGCACTGGCTCCTCCCACCACGCCCCTCCCCCAGACCCCAGTTTGAATCTGTGCCCGGACGAGCTGGGTGCACCTTAGTGTGCTCTCCTGAGCTTGCTAAATAGAAAGTATTTTGTTAGGATTTTTTATTTTCAGAGAGATCTGCTGGCAACAGACTCTCTGCTACGTGGGACTGAGGGGAGAGAAGCAGCCCTACTCACTGTGTATAGGTCATGCTTCTTAGGCTACTGGACACCATTAGCTCCAGAGGGATCGAACACAGGAACGCACCCTTGGTCGTCCGATCCCAGAGCCGCCCCGCCGCCCCCTTCGCAGAGCCAGAAGCAAGAAGCCGGCGAGAGAAGCAAGAAGACTTCAAAATCGACATTATTTTACACAAAATCGCGGGACAGAAGCCCGCCGCTGAGGGGGCGGGGCTTCTTCCTCAGCACTCACCAGCGCCATTTTCTCTCCACAGCTCCGCTGAGAGGAAGCTCCCCAGGCTCTCCCCTGCAGACTGACGGTAGAAAAAGGGTAAAAAAGAGAGGGGGGGGCACATAAATTTAGCGCAAAATCAGTATACAGCAGCTACTGGGTAAACACTAAGTTACTGTGTAATTCCTGGGTCATATCGCGCTGGGGTGTGTGCTGGCATACTCTCTCTCTCTGTCTCTCCAAAGGGCCTTGTGGGGGTTCTGTCCTCAAATAGAGCATCCCATGTGTGTGTGGTGTGTCGGTACGTTTGTGTTGGCATGTTTGACGAGGAAGCCTATGTGGAAGCAGAGCAGGTACAGATGAATGTGGTATCGCCGCCGACGCCCGATTGGATGGGTATGTGGAAGGTTTTAAATGATAATGTTAAATCCTTGCATAAAAGGTTGGGCAAAGCTGAAGCCTTGGGACAGTCAGGGTCTCAACCCATGCCTGATCCTACAGCGCGGAGGCCGTCAGGGTCTCAGAAGCGCCCTCTATCCCAAATTGTTGACACAGATATCGACACGGATTCTGACTCCAGTGGCGATGATGCAAAATTGCAG
Source organism: Pseudophryne corroboree (assembly GCF_028390025.1). Classification (NCBI taxonomy): domain Eukaryota; kingdom Metazoa; phylum Chordata; class Amphibia; order Anura; family Myobatrachidae; genus Pseudophryne; species Pseudophryne corroboree. The sequence goes on along the minus strand of NC_086447.1, from coordinate 917,303,920 downwards.
CCTAAAGTGGCTAAAGCCATCCGCTACATGATTATAGCAATGAAGGATGTATTGCACATCTCAGAGGAAAACCCAGTCACTGACAAGAGGGTTTATATGTTTGGGGAATCAAGGCATGAGCTGACCTTTCCCCCTTCACATGAGTTAAATGAGTTATGTGAAAAAGCTTGGGAATCTCCAGATAGAAAAATGCAGATTTCCAAACGGTTGCTTATGGCGTATCCCTTCCCGCCAACTCACAGGTTACGCTGGGAATCCTCCCCTAGGGTGGACAAAGCTTTGACACGCTTATCTAAGAAGGTAGCCCTGTCGTCACAGGATACGGCCACCCTGAAAGATCCTGCGGATAGAAAGCAGGAAGGTATCCTGAAATCCATTTATACACATTCAGGTACCCTGCTAAGGCCGGCAATTGCGTCGGCCTGGATGTGTAGTGCTGTAGCAGCATGGACAGATACTTTATCTGAGGAACTTGATACCTTGGACAAGGATACTATATTACTGAGGAGTTACAGTATGTGGCCAGAACGGCTAAGGTCAGGAAAACGGAGTCACTGTTTATCCTGTATGCATCCAACAAGCTGGGTGCTCCTGCTTCAAAGCAAACTATTGCTCGCTGGATCTGTAACACGATTCAGCAGGCTCATTCTGCGGCTGGGTTGCCGCATCCAAAATCAGTAAAGGCCCATTCCACAAGGAAGGTGGGCTCGTCTTGGGCGGTTGCTCCAAGCAGCCCTGAGAAAAGCCTTTTATGAAGTAAAAAGTGAAGACTTCAAGGGCAGCAGCGGTGGTAAATGTCTTCTGACATTCACTGCTGCAGCTCTAGCTCTCCCCAGCGGCGCTGTACACTCCCGAGCCCTGGTTGCCGGGTTCCTACAGCGGAGGCTTCAGTTTTCTTCATGTTAGACACACACGGTTGGGGCTCTCCAGGATCGCGTGGCCGCGCTTCGGGAGGTGGTGAGTGGGTACCGCTTGCGGGACCCGGTCTTTATCGCGATCCGGCGCGGTCAGTGGGAGGCGCGCCACGCGCACGGACGGTGGACACTGTGCCAGTACAGGCGATCCCACTAGATCACCAGGGCATGGGCGCAAGTCAGGTTTTCTCTTTAAACCATTTATATCGCTCACAGTACCCGATGGTTTTGCCAGCAGAGGGGTTAAGGCTTAGACCTGAAGCCCCTCCCCCAGCCCCAGGGTGCCATTTCTAGCAAGTGTTCCCACCCTGGAGCTGCATATCTGTCTTTTCCTCACTCCCAGTCAGTGTCTGCGCCACCATTTTCCCTCAGCTACACTGTTCCTGGGACTGCTTGGGCAAATCCTCCTGTGTAAACCCGCCTGGTTGTCAGCGCTGTGACTTTATATGACACTTAAGTATTCTACCTGCCTTTTTAGACAGTGATAGTTAAGAAAGAGTGCACTTAGTCAGGGTTTTCTAGTACAATTACCCTGTGATATACATCCAGTTCTTACTGTGTACTGTTATATAGCTGTGTAAGCTAGTCCAGTGCAGTATTATGGTCTGTAATAACCTCTGCATTGTACAGACTGTGACTATTTGTGTGTGCATTTGATAGCTGAGTGGTGTCCATTTCGTGTCTTTCACTCAACTTGCTATCCCTATATTTCATTACCTGAGGGGGCTTGGTGCGTCAGGTGTTATCTAATATAGGATTTTCACAAAGATATAGGGGTATATGCAATTCACGGCGAATCGCGGCAAATTTTTGACGTTTTTTAATTCGACACAATTCGACAGGTGAATTCCGGCAGGTGGCTGCCGGAATTCACCATGGCCCTCATTCCGAGTCGTTCGCTCAGTATTTTTCATCGCATCGCAATGAAAATCCGCTTAGTACGCATGCGCAATAATCGCACTGCGCCAAGTTATTTTACTATGAAGTTAGTATTTTTACTCACTGCTTTTTCATCGCACCGGCGATCGTAGTGTGATTGACAGGAAATGGGTGTTACTGGGCGGAAACACTGCGTTTTAGGGGCGTGTGGTTGAAAACGCTACCGTTTCCGGAAAAAACGCAGGAGTGGCTGGAGAAACGGGGGAGTGTCTGGGCGAACGCTGGGTGTGTTTATGACGTCAAACCAGGAACGACAAGCACTGAACTGATCGCAGATGCCGAGTAAGTGTGGAGCTACTCTGAAACTGCTAAGTAGTTTGTAATCGCAATATTGCGAATACTTCGGTCGCAATTTTAAGATGCTAAGATACACTCCCAGTAGGCGGCGGCTTAGCGTGAGCAACTCTGCTAAATTCGCCTTGCGACCGATCAACTCGGAATGAGGGCCCATATTCAATAAAAAACGGATTCGACAGTCCCGCGGGCGAAAAACGGCAGATTTGCCGGATTTTGACGCAATTTAAAAAAACGGGGAAAAAACTGGAAAAACCCGGGGAAAAAATGGCGTGGGGTCCCCCCTCCAAAGCATAACCAGCCTCGGGCTCTTCGAGCTGGTCCTGGTTCTAAAAATGCGGGGAAAAATTTGACAGAGGATCCCCCGTATTCTTAAAACCAGCACCAGGCTCGGCGCCTGGTGCTGGTGCAAAAAATACGGGGGACAAAAAGAGTAGGGGTCCCCCGTATTTTTCACACCAGCATCGGGCTCCACTAGCTGTACAGATAATGCCACAGCCGGGGGTCACTTTTATACAGTGCCCTGCAGCCGTGGCATTAAATATCCAACTAGTTACCCCAGGCCGGGGTACCCTGGGGGAGTGGGGACCCCTTCAATCAAGCGGTCCCCCCCCCCAGCCACCCAAGGGCCAGGGGTGAAGCCCGAGGCTGTCCCCCCCCCCCCCCATCCAATGGCTGCGGATGGGAGGCTGATAGCCTTGAGTAAAATGACAAGAATATTGTTTTTTTCCAGTAGTACTACAAGTCCCAGCAAGCCTCCCCCGCAAGCTGGTACTTGGAGATCCACAAGTACCAGCATGCGGGAGAAAACCGGGCCCGCTGGTACCTGTAGTTCTACTGGGAAAAAAAAATACCCAACTAAAAACAGTACACAGACACCGTGACAAGTAAAACTTTATTACACACTGCAGACACACACACACATACTTACCTATGTTGACACGCCGACTGCCACAGTCTCCGACGATCTGAGGGTACCTGTGAAATAAATTATACTCACCTGCCAGCGTCCAAAAAATGATACTCACCTGCCCAATTTCTCCCCGCATTTTTAGAACCAGGACCAGCTCGAAGAGCCCGAGGCTGGTTATGCTTTGGAGGGGGGACCCCACGCCATTTTTATTTTTATTTTTTTATTTTACCGTTCCAGCAATAAAAAAATAAAATAAAAAAAAATATTTTTAAAAATATATAAATAATACTTGTGCCTCCCAAAAAAAAAAAAAAACAAGTACCTAATCCCTTCTAATATAAATAGATATGCTATTCCCAACAAAAAAACCACCAAAAAAAACATGTTTAAATTTTTTTTTTATTGTTTTCACCCTCCAAAGTGTGGCAGATTGAAAATGACGAATTTACTGTCTAAAAGCACTGCTGTCGAATTTCCAAACTTGAATTGAATATGCTTTTGTCGAATTGCAGCACTTGTATCATTGCAGAAAAGTCGAATTTCAAAAAGTTTTGTCCGATGATATGGTTATACAGATGTTACGTCTAAATCGTAACAACATTTTCCGTCTGTGTGACCTTGTCAAACTGGGCCTAGACCCTGACACAGCACGCTCTCACTCTGTCTCAGGCCTGCACAAACTCCTGGCTGTGTTGCACTTTCTGGCAACTGGCAGCTTTCAGGCTGTGTCTGAGGGTGTCCTAGGAATCTCACAGCCCTCATTTTTGAGATTATTAACACAGGTGATGTATACCTAACTACCTCTTCTGTTTTTTGTTTGTTTTAATTTCTCGGTGGCCAGTTCTGTACTAAAATCTCATGTTTATTGTTCTTTCAAATGTACACACAGGTATTGGCTGTTTTGCAGCCACACATCGAGGCCTCAATCTGCTTCCCTACCCAGGAGTTTCAGTGGCATGCCGTCAGGGTAGATTTCTATGAGCTGGCTGGCATGCCCAATGTGCTTGGAGCCATAGATTGCACACACATTCAGCTGAGACCACCTAGGGACAGGCAGCACATATATACTAATCGCCATCAAGAACACTCCACAAATGTGCAGGTGGTTTGTGATGCAAATCTGAAAATAATGAGTGTTGTTGCTGGTTACCCTGGGGGCTGCCATGACTCCTTCATCCTCAGTCAGTCATCCCTCTTTGATAAGTTTGAGGATGGACAAATGCCAGATGGATGGCTGCTGGGTATTGATAAATCTAAATATTTATCTTATAACATTCACTATATATTTGTAAGAGACTCAGTACGCAATTGGCGTACGGAGTACCGTAATGGTACGCACTTAGCGTAGCAGACGCTAGACTGTGAGCGCGACGCACAAGCGACACGTACACTCGCGGGTTTACGCTTGGGATCGAGCATGCTATAGGCGGCCGACTACCATAATGCTACGTTATTAGCGTAGCGAACGCTGTGCCCACGTTAAGAACACGAGCTGCGCAGATGCTCACAGACTGACACACAGTAAACCTTGTTAGCAATACACTGAAAGGATATGCTTATACTGTAAACCTTAGTACTGTAATACTGTAACGATATAACGCTTATTAACCTTGATAATATAAAAGCTGTTTGAGCGATTGAGACGCTCAGAGTACCCTTTGCAATATAATAATAAACACACGATACCTTGTAAGGTTCCAAAACCTTTATGAGAGATACGTTAAAATGTAAAATGTAAACAGTACAGCTTATACACTACAAAACTAACAATATCTAAACAGAAAAACTAGACATAAATACACAATAGCGGCACAATCGCAGACAATAACAGAGAGAATGGGTAAATGGCTAGCACAAAAAGAGAACAAAGTGGCTACAGAGAAACTTACACACATGGGAATGATCGCAAGCGCCGTCCTGGAAACCAGCTCTCAGTCAATGATGAAAACCTTGTGGAGAGAGTGAATGAGCTGGCCCAGGCTGGTGGTCTTATATACACAACATACAGTAACAATACAATGGTCCCTACAATCTCATTGTTCATTGGACACCGGAATGGGTCTCTGCATTATGACAAAAGGTCATAGGTGGATTCGAACAGGTGGGCTGTGACTATTTCAAACTGTTCAGGTGGGAGGTAACCACAGGATTCCCGCCGCATGGATAATGAACTGCAAATACATTTAATGTTCCAAACATACTTTTGTGCATAACTATACGCAGCAGCGAACAATCTCTTCCTAACCAACACCGGAATGTTTCTAATAAAATACTCTTCCGTTGGATACTAAACACCACCGTTCATCCTATATCTGACTCTTCGTATCATGCATAGAGGGATTCCCATGTCCATGAACCAGTTACACTAAACATACTTTCAGATGTTATTAAGGGGACTATTACCTACAAAACACATTATATTGGTTAAATATGTAGCTGATCTAGTAGCCCACAAACCCCGCCGTAAATACACATCTCAATGCGCAGGAGACGTCGGAGCGTCCCCTACGCATCGTGTGGGGATGCGTACGCACGGGGGAGTCGGTGCACGTGCATTGGGGTCAGTACAAGGCAATAGTGAATCATGATATTTTTCGACTTTGACAGTCCACCCTTTGGCAGTCATCAATAACTGCCACTATCAAAACAGTTCAAACAGAAAAATATACCTATGTTATCATGAAATACCTTATTATGATTGGGAGTAGGGAGGAGAGGAGGAGGTGGGAAAGGTATGACCTAGTGAGATAGCAAAAGCATGTGTGTATGGAATCCATGTCTGAGGGGTCATGTATCATCGTGCCGTACGTGTTTTAAATCAAGCTTCGAGGTATTGCGAAGTATACATTTGAATCCTTCTTATCCTGTATTAAGGGTCTGTGGATGGGCTGTCAAACTCTCTACCGAGCTCTTTTCGGCTTTTGGTTGCAACAAATGGGGTGCACATTAGTTGATGATACATGGAGGGGGAGAGTATGTGCGTGCTAGTATATGTGTCTATATTCCCTGTCGACTGTGTGTCACTACCTGAAGGTTGTAGAGATGAAGATAAGAAATAAGCGTTATAAATGCAGTCATATTATGTGAGATTTAGTATGCAGTCGCCGATTGGGGTCTTGTTGATGTCTTGTCTGGATTGTCGTCTCTTTACTGTAGCTTTGCGGTTATTGGCAATCGAAAGCTTCTTCAAGTGTAGCTCTCTCCCAGTATACCTGAACGTGTCGTCATACATTTCGGTGATATTATCTATCAGGTTCGCAAGCGCGTTTATATACCTAAAGTTTATCACTCCTCTGGCGGTACGAGTGATATCTAACGCGAGGAGGAATTGAATCCCAGTGGATTCATGGATCAGATCAGAGGCCGGATGCTCTGTCCTCTCTATCAGGTGCCTTTTAACGACGTGCTCTTAATGAGTGTGAGTATAAGGAGCTTGGGCACCGCGGTGAATGTCTTTCATTTTGTTATGGGATACAGTCATTACTTCAGGCAGTACTTTTTCAATGTAACATAATCCCTCTGAGTTTGGGGCAAGCCACTTAGACGCCTTTCTCCCGCATATGAAATACGCGTCATCGGGGAGAACATATGGGACGGAGTATGACATAACCATGTTACAAACTTTCCATGTGAAATCTCCTAACCCTAATTATCCCATCTGTCTAGTACACGTATCTGGTTGTACGATATGTGCACAGTATCCTGGTGATACTTCTCCAATTCTCATGGTCCTACTTCCTAGAGTGTACCTATACCGGAAATATTTTCCACCTTCGGATATCTGGCGTATAAGTTCTGTGTCTGTGGGCATTCTGTCGGCTCTATGTGAAAATGTCATGGTTTGATTATTCCATGACACTTCCCAATTTCCCGGCTTTCGGGGATTGGAAATGTTAAAACATATTAGGGACCTATCTACATGGTATTGTTGGAGCTTCAAACTAGGAGGACTATAAATATTAAATCTCTTGTCCACCGGCCTCCCACCATTTAACTCAAGTACCTCTCCTATCGTTAGAGGGTATGGTACTAGTCCTGATTTGCTATGACCTTGAGGTACTTGAGAGCACACCCAACAGTCTGTCTGGTTTAACACTTTACCCACTAATGAGTGATAGTCACCCAATGGATGCCGGTCCATGTTGATATTAAAACTGGACTGACATTTCTTGATGCACCCATCCTCAACTATATTGTCACAGTGCCTACAGATGCAGTTCTCTTCAGCTAACAATCCTTCACAATTTCTTCTATTGTCAATGCTACCAGATCGTTTTCTGATACTCGCCTTTACTCAGAGATTGTGTTGCTCTTGGAATCCTACGAGCCCATCCTTGTCATCAGAACCCATTCCGGATCCTTTCTCGACCTCACTGGTACTCTCACCGGAACAGACTGCTCTGGTCAACAACAGGGTCAACAGGAAAACACGGATGGCAGTCTCTTGAGGCGAGTCCATCTTACAGGAGGAGAAAGGAGAAATTTGTAATGGGGGTACAGAAAATAATTGAAGGGGAAAGAAACTTGTTACGATAATTTGTTCTCTAGTCTTGTTGTTCTTGTTCTGCTGTCATCTCAAAGGTGCTGTCTCTGTCTTCCAAACATTCCAGTGATACAATATTCTTTCTGACTCAGCGCTCTTTCTGTAAGGAGAATAAATCTTGCATTACCATTTGTCTAACTGATGTGTGACATACCATCTGTAAAGCATGAGAACATGAGAACATAAAGAGAAAAAAAAAACAAAAGAGAGAGAGAACAATTTATATATGTTACATGAGTGGGAGAATTTTTTTTTGTTAGATCTTCCGTTCACCATCAGGCTGTCACATCAACACGTCCATTGGTATCTTTGCACAGTCTCCCCCACCAGTATTTCCACACTCCACCCATTTGTGTCTGGCCAGGACACAACGATGCTTGTAGGACATACTGGGGTTGGGTAGACCTCTGAAAAGACCAAGTAGTCATGTGACGTTGGAGCTGTCGTAGTTAACGTCAGATGGGGAAAAGAAACATTTACAGATAAATTACAAAGTTTACCCAGCCGTCCCTGTGTCTTCAAGGAATGACCTCCCAATTACATAGACTGTAACCTCAGGCTTATTATCAAGGCTAATTACCAACTTTCCTGATTGCAAATTATAGGTGTAGCTCAAAATTTTACATATGTGGTACCTGATTACAATTTCATTTTTCATGTCGTTGTCTAGGGGGTCTGACTTTATGTGGGCTGTTACAATTTCTGGCATAATGCCCTTCCCTTTTACACAAATAACAAACCCTTGGCTTCCTCCAAGTGCCAGTAACCTGTGGTTTTGGTTGATTTGATGTCTCCTCTAACGCTTGGATGCTCATCACCATCAACCGCTCTCCCTGTGCTTCCCTGGTCCTTTGGATGTTACGGTCGTGTTGTTGTCTACGGGTTTGATATGATTTTTGTGTATTTTTCAATCTATAGTCTCGTGCCAAATGACCCTCTTTGTGACCGTTATAACAAGTTAACACATTTGACTTACCCACAGGGGTCTGGGGCTTAAACTGATGTGGCTTCGTTGTCAGGGCCTGTCTACTGATTGTCATTTGCTTACCGCCCTGTGACTCCCTGTGTCTTATGATCTGATCATGGTCAATAGCAGACTCTCTCAAAGCAGCCACTGAGATACCTCTCCAGTTAGGTAGAGAGGTTTGTACACTCGTTCTCAACACTTCCTTTAAACCATCCATTAATACCTTAACCGCTATCTCTCTATGCTGTACATTTTCCTCAATGTCCGTGCTCCCAGTGTATCTAGCCATTATTTGCAGTGCCCGATTGAAATAATTAGCAGTACCTTCCCCTTCTCTTTGTCTTGTGGAGAAGATTTTGTTCCGCTCGACAACAGCTGGGAAATATACTTCTAACTGCAGGTTGATCTGCTTAATATTTTCCTGATTGTATTCCTCCGTACGAGGTTCTTCTGCGTCTAACTTGCAATCAGTAATAAATTTTGCAGGGTCAACATTGGAGGGCAAACATGCACTCAGCACTGTCCGCCAACCTTTGTTGGTGGGTTCGGCGGAGTTTCCTAGTTCTTTAATAAACCTCTGACATGTGGTTAGATCTCTCCTGGGATCAGGAAATTCAGACATAATTGTCCTCAATTCCATCCTGGACCAGGGACAATGCATAGCAATGTCTCTGGTGGGAGTGACCCCGTGAGCGTCAGTCCTCCCATTGGGGGCTGTGATCACCCTGACAGGATTTAGTTCAATTACACTATCTTGTGTTGACTCTACAATGTGAGGTGCATTTGTCTGTGTGTAATATACAATATCATGCTTACCTGTGTACACGACCTCACCTGACCCTCCGTCAGGGGGTTCTATTACTGCTTTTACCGATTGGGCCGTGCCCACCTGGGTGTCTTGTATGATGGCTGCTGGGAAGAGTGTCGACATCGTGTTGGGTTCGCTTTCTTGCTTGTAATCCTGAGGAGAGTTTAACATGGGGTGCAACTTGCACGGGGTTAACATTTGTACATTTAACAGTTTTACTTTTATCATTATTACATTTACTATTATCATAATTAATACAGTTACTAAGTGCATTTTTATCATATACCAGTGTGCCATTCTCTGTAGCCATAGTTTCTCCTGTTGCCATATTTTTCTTACCAAGGTGAGAGTCAGCTGTGTAAGCTAATTCCCTTTGTATCTCAACTTCCCGTTGCCATAACTGTAAACACTCATAATGTCTAATCCTTTGTTTTGCAGATTTGATTAGACCTACCCTTTTTCTTAGATATTGCAATACCTCAGGATTCAAACTGCCCACCCTGGGGAACTGTTCCCCATCATCCTCAGTCATTCGTTCCCATTCTTTGCATAATACCTGACCGTGCTGACCCTTTGGGCCAACCAATACCAACGTTAACCCTTGTTGGTCGTCCCTTACTTGAGCAACTGGCCCCCATTATTTGTAGATATTTGCTGTCTCAGCAAATTCTTACAAAACAAACCAAGTTCCCAGAGATAAGGCGACGGTGAAAGTTGAACGAGTGCCTTCACCCACTCACGCCCCTATTGGCCAATACGAATTCCAGCAATGTGCCCACCACTGGTCGTACCCAATCTCTGGATCTTTTTGTAACCTCTATTTACTGGGGCGTGTGGGAGTGTGCTACCCTCCCCAGTAAGTATCAGTTGTTGGAGATTTCCTGAGTGAACAGCGAAACTCCCTTAAAATAACAAAAACCTACACAAATCACGTTAAAGTGTGCAAATAGCGTTTATGATCCCGCAAAGCGTACGCAGATTGCGTAGTGGGTATCAAGCAACTAACTAGTGCACACAATTACATGCGGTACAGTCGCACTGCGTATAAGTAACTATTACTTATACGCTGAACGACCAACGGAATCGGTTGTTTAGGCTGCGAAACCTTCAGCCGGAGCGTTTTACTGAACAGGCCTATATGGGTGCTACACTAACCCCCAGGGCTGCGCTTTCTTAACCTTCGCAGTCCTCTTGTCTGCGGATACTAATTGCTCCTTTACCTTATACAATGTTAACGTGAGCAAGCCAATCCCACGCCACCAAGTGTCCACTCACCTGATGTGATCTCCGACGGGATCCCGATTTCTGGGTTCACAAAAAAAAAAACCTTTATTTCCACACTCACTCCTGTTCATTCATATACACTCTAATCTTTCTGTACAGAAATTACTTTCATTCAGGCAGACAGGTAAATTCCAGAGGTCTTGCAATAGGAGAAAGGATCTTTAAACTAACTTTTGGACACTGAACAAACTTGTGTAATTATCGCGTTGCTTCCGTATCGCCTATTAAACAATGCTATAGTGTGATTTGTATTAAGTGGGCATATACGTACGCTTGTTGCGCACTATACGCCACGTGTGTAGGCCTTTGCGTCGTGTACGCTTGTCCCGCCCTTGGTTAGAGACACGTGTACACAAGCCAAACATGTCCGCAGTAATACAAATAACACGTTTCTATCAATGCAAATGATATTTAGCTATAATCATTTACCGAACACCACACAGATCTCGCTGTACTAGGCAAGGCTGTGTGCGTGTTTTACACTTACTCCCTTAAGTATTAATTTTACTTTTAACTACAAATAGCAACAAATCTTTCTCAGCACGTTATCAATGATAAATGGCCAACAGGAAAGTGAGATGTGAAAGTATACAGATGAAAATGCAGGTGTGTGCGTGTGTTGCGTATGCAATGCGTATCAAACAGAAATAAACAGTTTTAAAAGACAATAGCGTACTGTTCTTACCTTCCGGTTCCGGATTCCACCAGCACTCCTACAACTAAGCGAAGCAGACGCTTATCTGGTCAGCACTACCGTATCCCTGACCACCAAACGGGTTAACAAAGGGATACTACCTTCCCGCCTTTTGCTGATAGATAAAAGTCTGCTTAGTTTCGCTAGTGCGGATATGAGGAGGACGGACGAGGCCCCAATTGATAAATCTAAGTAGTTATCTTATAACATTCACTATATATTTGTAAGAGACTCAGTACGCAATTGGCGTATGGAGTACCGTAATGGTACGCACTTAGCATAGCAGACGCTAGACCGTGAGCGCGACGCACAAGCGACACGTACACTCGCGGGTTTACGCTTGGGATCGAGCACGCTATAGGCGGCCGACTACCATAATGCTACGTTATTAGCGTAGCGGACGCTGTGCCCACGTTAAGAACACGAGCTGCGCAGACGCTCACAGACTGACACAGTAAACCTTGTTAGCAACACACTGAAAGGATATGCTTATACTGTAAACCTTAGTACTGTAATACTGTAACGATATAACGCTTATTAACCTTGATAATAATAATTGAGACGCTCAGAGTACCCTTTGCAATATAATGATAAATACACGATACCTTGTAAGGTTCCAAAACCTTTATGAGAGATACGTTAAAATGTAAAAAGTAAACAGTACAGCTTATACACTACAAAACTAACATTAATATCTAAACAGAATAACTAGACATAAATATACAATAGCGGCACAATCGCAGATAATAACAAACAGAGAGAATGGGTAAATGGCTAGCACAAAAAGAGAACAAAGTGGCTACAGAGAAACTTACACACGTGGGAATGATCGCAAGCGCCGTCCTGGAAACCAGCTCTCAGTTAGTCAATGATGAAACCTTGTGGAGAGAGTGAATGAGCTGGCCCAGGCTGGTGGTCTTATATACACAACATACAGTAACAATACAATGGTCCTTACAATCTCATTGTTCATTGGACACCGGAATGGGTCTCTGCATTATGACAAAAGGTCATAGGTGGATTCGAACAGATGGGCTGTGACTATTTCAAACTGTTCAGGTGGGAGGTATCCACAGGATTGCCGCCGCATGGATAATGAACTGCAAATACATTTAATGTTCCAAACATACTTTTTTGCATAACTATACGCAGCAGCGAACAATCTCTTCCTAACCAACACCGGAATGTTTCTAATAAAATACTTTTACGTTGGATACTAAACCCCACCGTTCATCCTATATCTGACCCTTCGTATCATGCAAAGAGGGATTCCCATGTCCATGAACCAGTTACACTAAACATACTTTCAGATGTTATTAAGGGGACTATTTCCTACAAAACACATTATATTGGTTAAATATGTAGCTGATCTAGTAGCCCACAAACCCCGCCGTAAATACACATCTCAATGCGCAGGAGACGTCGGCGTGTCCCCTATGCATCGTGTGTGGATGCGTACGCACGGGGGAGTCAGTGCACGAGCAGCAGGCACGTGCATTGGGGTCAGTACAAGGCAATAGTGAATCATGATATTTTTCGACTTTGACAGTATGTAATTTGATATGTGTAGGCCTGCGTATAATTTGTCCAAATACAGGGGCAGATGTATTAACCTGTAGAAGGCATAAGGAAGTGAGAAACCAGTGATACGTGCAAGGTGATAAAGGCACCAGCCAATCAGCTCCAATATGTAAATGAACATTTAGGAACAGATTGTCCGCTGCCTTTATTACCTTGCACATAGCACTGGTTTATCACTTCCTTATGCCTTCTACAGGTTAATACATCTGCCCCAGAGTGTGTTACTTATGTGTTGCTGTATCTTAACATGAATCACGTTACTATATGCTCTACAAGGGAACATCCCAGCTCATAGACCTAATCTTTCCAAAAATGAGCGAGATGCCGTAGAGCGACACAAGAAAAATGAGTCAATTATAATAAAACCTGCTGACAAGGGGGGAGGGGTTGTTATAATGAGTAGGTCCATGTATGTAAAAGAGGCTATGCGTCAACTAAAGGATGGTATCACCTATAGGAAACTAAGAGCAGACCCTTCAGTTAAAGTCTTGAATGGCCTGAGGGATTTAGTCAAAGAGTACTCTGATAATGGGACACTTGAAAAATCCACCTCGGAGTTTCTGATTAATGAGAAGTATACTGTACCGGTTTTGTACCTTTTGCCGAAGGTGCACAAGGATGAACAGCATCCCCCAGGCCGTCCCATAGTGGCTGGTACAAATTCCATCACTGCAAATATGTCACGCTATATCGACTTCCAGCTGCAGCCTTTCGTATTGGAGGGCCGTTCACATCTCAAAGATACACAAGATGTTTTGAATAAACTCAAAGAAGTAAAATGGGAGAGTGACATGTGGTTAGTAACAGGTGATGTCACATCCCTGTATACGATCATTAAACATGAAGATGGGATAGAGGTAGTTAAACAGACCTTAATAACTGCAGATATACAATATAATCTCTGGGATTTTATTCTGAGGGGAATTGCTTTCATTTTACAGAATAATTATTTTAATTTTGACGGAGAGTCCTACAATCAGGAGGTTGGTACCGCCATGGGGACCAGGTTCGCCCCCAGCTATGCCAATCTTTTCATGTCCAGGTGGGAAGATGCCTCAGTGTGGGGTGGTCCTGGCTGGGGGGTGAGCCTGGTCCAATGGTGGCGGTAAATAGACGACGTCCTCTTTATATGGAAGGGGAATCTTAATCCCCTTGGTGATTTTTGTCTTTATCTGAATAATAATGATTTGGGCATTAATTTGACCTTTAATTGGAGTAACATCAAGGTAAATTTTTGGATCTGAATATATACATTGTAAATATTAAAGATGAATCTACGGTTTATATCAAACCGACCGATTCAAATACTTATATCAGCACACAAAGTAATCATTTACCCCAGTGGCTTAAGAACGTACCAGAAGGTCAGTTCACCCGTCTGAGACATAATTGCTCAGAAAATTAGAATTACATCGCGGAGGCACAAGTTATGAAAAATAAATTTATTCAAAAAGGTTACAAGCCCCTTCGTTTACAAAAATCCCTAGAGAAAATCTCTGCGATTGATAGGGAAACTCTACTCAGTACAAGAGTTAAAGAATCCGAGTTGGGGACACAGCAAAATATAGCTTTCATCACTCAGTTTAATGGTTATCATAAATAGGTTGAGAGGGTGTTTCAAAAGAACTGGCATCTCCTTAAAAGGGATCTGGTTTTAGCCTCCATTCTACCGGAGAAACCAAAGTTTATTTACACAAGGGCACCCAACCTGAAGGATAAACTAACCGCGAGTGCATATATAGATAAACCATTAGGGGGCACTGTGAGAAATCGAGGTTTCCATAGGTGCGGGGATTGTAGTATGTGTAAGAGTTGCCCCTCTAAGATCAGAAAATTGGACTCTTTTAACTGGAATGGAAAATAATTTAGAATCCAACAGTTTACCACCTGTAATAGCAAATATGCTATTTATGTGATACAATGCTCATGCAAAAAATTGTATATAGGTAAAACTAGCAGGATGTTGAAAATTCGCTGGGCAGAACATTTACGAAACATACGTAAGGGACTTGTCACCCATCCATTTTCCCTACATTTTAAGGAGGTACATAACTTCCACTGATCACATTATATCATTGTGGGGTATAGAGCTGACAAAAGATCTATGACGTAGTAATGATAGAGATATAAGGTTAGCAAAAGGGAAATGAAGTGGATATTTAATCTACAAACTTTAGCCTCACATGGCTTGAATCATGAATTTGAATTAAGGTGGTTTTTATAAGGTGTTTTTATCTGGTATTGTATTTCCTTTTATTTTAATACATAATTGTAGCCTCAAGTAGGTTTTATGTATTAGGGTTATTATACTTGGGGAACTCTGTGTTAATACCTAAGGTAGTGATTTATGTAGAATTACCCAGGAAATCCTTTGTTATATTAACATCATGTTCGTCTATTTGGGCATGTTACCATGGCAACGCGGACAATATTAAGGTCACCAGAGATCCCATTTAATTTAGATACTGGGACTGAAGGCGGAAGCCCGTTAGCGCCGGGTACTGAGGGCGGAAGCTCGTCAGCGTAGGTTCTAGCCCTCACACGCTAGACGTGGGCGGATGTCCGTTGACGCGTCAGGAGACGTTACTATGGAGACGCTGACCGGAACTGAGCTCAGTGCGGGCGGAAGTGTTCTTCCGTCCGTGAACATACACGCCCATATAGTGTAATTGGACCGCACGGGATTCTGGGCGCACGTGTAGACGCATTGCCTTGGTAACCCGTCTGCTTCCAATTCAACCTAATTAAACTTTCATTGGTAACTATTTCCTGTGGTTTTATTTAAATAGGCTCAGATATTGAGCACTCTTGTTCCTTGAAAAAGCCCCATGAATGGGGAGAAACGCGTTGGAATAGACCTGACAGGAGGATTGTACACACATCTCTCCTCTTGAGGCTGAAATTGTGTTATTTCATCTAGTTGTCGAGTGCCGTTTTCGTCCAACGGCCTACCGGTTGTCACACTTTCCACCCCTGAGTTGTTGTATGTGGGGTCCCCTGTATGTATTTTAATAAAGTATTTTTTATTATACTACCACCTGTTCGTTCATCTGTGGAGCAGCGTACAAAGAACCCGTTATATGAGGATCACCGCCTATTCTTGAGTGAGTAATGGTACGCATTTATCTTCACGGCTCTTTTGTGTGATAGAGGCAAAGATACCTTTATATGCGGAGATATGTTATATACTTTGTGAGTGGGGTACGCCATCTATGTCTCAGTGGATTTATTGCTACCAGAAGTAACATCACCTTTTATTATAAAGATAGAAAGATGTTTTGGTGTGCTGAAATCTAGGTTTCGGTGTCTGGATAAGTCTGGTGGCCTTTTGTTGTATAGTCCCTCGAAGGTGACTCAAATTGTGTTCTGCTGCTGCTTTCTTCATAACATGTGTTTGCAACAACATCTGCCACATGTTGAGGAGGAGGATGAAGAAAGCAGCCAGCAAGCAGAGGAATTAGAGACATCTGGTGATACTTGGGGGTATATTTACTAACATTCGGAGGTCAAAGTTCAATCACGAATGACATCGAAAGTGTAAAATTGCAACTTTTTGAATTTATTACGACTAATTTACTAAGCTGCCGTATTCTGCATTTTCGTTTGTTCCGATGTCGATGTCATTCGTTTTTTCCCCCTGTGTTTTACGGCAGTGATTAGCAAAACACTGCCGACTTTAACACAATGAATCACGGCCGGATCTGCGAGATCCGTGCTGGGGTTCATTGTGCATGTTTAATAAAAAAAAAAATAGTGTAAAACCAAAAAAAAAATTGCGTGGGGTCCCCCCTCCTAAGCATAACCAGCCTCGGGCTCTTTGAGCCGATCCTGGTTGCAGAAATATGGGGGAAAAATGGACAGGGGTTCCCCCATATTTAAGCAACCAGCATCGGGCTCTGCGCCTGGTCCTGGTTCCAAAAATACAGGGGACAAAAAGCGTAGGGGTCCCCCGTATTTTTGAAACCAGCACCGGGCTCCACTAGCTGGACAGATAATGCCACAGCCGGGGTCACTTTTATACAGTGCCCTGCGGCTGTGGCATCAAATATCCAGCTAGTCACCCCTGGCTGGGGTACCCTGGGGGAGTGGGAACCCCTTCAATCAAGGGGTCCCCCCCAGCCACCCAAGGGCCAGGGGTGAAGCCCGAGGCTGTCCCCCCATCCAATGGGCTGCGGATGGGGGGCTGATAGCCTTTGATGAAAAGTAAAAGATATTGTTTTTAGTAGCAGTACTACAAGGCCCAGCAAGCCTCCCCCGCAAGCTGGTACTTGGAGAACCACAAGTACCAGCATGCGGCGGGAAAACGGGCCCGCTGGTACCTGTAGTACTACTACTAAAAAAATACCCAAAAAAAGACAATACACACACACCTTGAAAGTAAGGTTTTAATACATCCATCCACAAACATATACACATACTTACCTATGTACCCACGCAGGTCGGTCCACTTCTGTAGATTCCATGGTATACCTGTTGAATAAATTATACTCACTAAATCCTGTGTAGAAGGCTCCTCGGATAATCCAGTTGTAATCCACGTACTTGATAAAAATAAAAAAACGGAGACCCGATCCTCGCACTGAAAGGGGCCCCATGTTTTCACATGGGACCCCTATCCCCGAATGCCAGAAACCCCCTCTGACTTATGTCTAAGTGGGTTTCTTCAGCCAATCAGGGAGTGCCACGTTGTGGCACCCTCCTGATCGGCTGTGTGCTCCTGTACTGACTGACAGGCGGCACACGGCAGTGTTACAATGTAGCGCCTATGCGCTCCATTGTAACCAATGGTGGGAACTTTCTGCTCAGCGGTTGACCGAAAGTGACCTCACAGCTGAGCAGAAAGTTCCCACCATTGGTTACAATGGAGCGCATAGGCGCTACATTGTAACACTGCCGTGTGCCGCCTGTCAGTCAGTACAGGAGCACACAGCCGATCAGGAGGGTGCCACAACGTGGCGCTCCCTGATTGGCTGAAGAAACCCACTTAGACATAAGTCAGAGGGGGTTTCTGGCATTCGGGGAAAGGGGTCCCATGTGAAAACATGGGGCCCCTTTCAGTGCGAGGATCGGGTCTCCGTTTTTTTATTTTTATCAAGTACGTGGATTACAACTGGATTATCCGAGGAGCCTTCTACACAGGATTTGGTGAGTATAATTTATTCAACAGGTACACCATGGAATCTACAGGAGAAGTGGACCGACCTGCGTGGGTACATAGGTAAGTATGTGTAATGTTTGTGTGGATAGATGTATTAAAACTTTACTTTCAAGGTGTGTGTGTATTGTCTTTTTTTGGGTATTTTTTTAGTAGTAGTACTACAGGTACCAGCTGGCCCGTTTTCCCGCCGCATGCTGGTACTTGTGGTTCTCCAAGTACCAGCTTGCGGGGAGGCTTGCTGGGCCTTGTAGTACTGCTACTAAAAACAATATCTTTTACTTTTCATCAAAGGCTATCAGCCCCCCATCCACAGCCCATTGGATGGGGGGGGACAGCCTCGGGCTTCACCCCTGGCCCTTGGGTGGCTGGGGGGGACCCCTTGATTGTAGGGGTCCCCACTCCCCCAGGGTACCCCGGCCAGGGGTGACTAGTTGGATATTTGATGCCACGGCCGCAGGGCACTGTATAAAAGTGACCCCCGGCTGTGGCATTATCTGTCCAGCTAGTGGAGCCCGGTGCTGGTTTCTAAAATACGGGGGACCCCTACTCTTTTTGTCCCCCGTATTTTGGGAACCAGGACCAGGCGCAGAGCCCGGTGCTGGTTGTTTAAATATGGGGGAACCCCTGTCCATTTTTTCCCCATATTTCTGCAACCAGGACCGGCTCAAAGAGCCCGAGGCTGGTTATGCTTAGGAGGGGGGACCCCACACAATTTTTTTAGGGTAAATTAACACTTTCCCACCCCTTCCCACAGATATACATGCACGGATCTCATGGATCCGTGCATGCCTATCCAATCACGGCTCAAAAAAGCAGGTCTGTTTTTTTTTTAGCACTTTTTTATGAATTGTAATTTATCACGGTAGTGTTTGTATTTTTTTTGCTTTGCACTTCTTAGTAAATGACCGAGATTCATACTTAAACAGCCGCGTTTTGACCGATGGTGTATTCATTCGTATTTTTTTACTTTGACTTCCAAAAAAATACGAATGCCCTCATCACTGCCGTGATTTGAGTTTAGTAAATTACCGAGATGACACTTTGAAGAAAAAACGGCATCTCGGTCAAAATCGGGACCTTAGTAAATATACCCCAAGGAGTACAGATGTAGGGATGTAGATTAGGCAAGAGCTCATCACTCGCTATTTCTAAGGTAAGTTTGGTTTGCTTATTTCATTTGTTGTGTAATCATAAATAGATGTTGGCCCATTTTTATTGTAAAAACCATTACTCAGAATGTGTGTCTCCTTGAGACCTACAAACATACCCTCGCTTTATGCAAAACTAATTTCGCATGTGTATTGTGTTTATTTTAAAAATCAAAGCAACAGATTATGAGTGGCATGCATTAAGTCTGGATAAGTGTTCATAAACTTGCACTGATAATTTATTACAAGCACACATAATCCACATAGTAATTTATTTAGTATTTTACTTTATGATTGTGTGTAACGTCCTAATGCACAGGTTCTCAAACTGGGCCTCAGGACCCCACACAGTGCATGTTTTGCAGGTAACCCAATAGAAGCACAGGTGTATGAATTACTCACATACACATTTTAAAAGGTTCACAGGTGGAGCTAATTATGTTACTTGTGATTCTGTGAGGAGACCTGCAAAACATGCCCTGTGTGGGGTCCTGAGGGCCGAGTTTGAGAACCTGTGTTCTAAATAAACGGTCCTCAACATATAATATGTTAGCCTTGAGGAATACATGTGTCCCTATGTGTGATGCTCCATCATATTTAAGGGACACAAACTTACTCTCATCCAAAATAATTTATTTCGTAATGTTTGCTGCAATAAACTTGCTGATTTGCAAGTAAATACAGTTTGCCACATATATACATTATTATACACATTATTTTTATTTATTTTTTGGTTAAAGATTTATTATTTTTTGGTTTCTGCATTGTGTAATAAAATTATTACTCATTTTTAACACACACAAACATGGCCCAACAATAATGACATTCATTTTGGCAATGAATTATCTCAATTCAATGACAACATATTAAAAGCTTTTTACACAACTCAATTGTGTTATTCTTGTAATGTTGTATAGAGAAGAAAGGTAAAATAGTTAACAATTACATTGTAATGTGGATTGGCTGCAGGATATGAGAATGATTGGAATCTAGAAAGAGTAATGATTAGAAAAAAATCAAGTGGTCTGGTTACTTCCTGCTAACTTGTATGTGGCTGCCTGGCAATGATTGTGTGTGCAGGATAGGCGAATGATTGGAATCTAGAAAGAGTAATGATTAGAAAAAAATCAAGTGGTCTGGTTACTTCCTGCTAACATGTATGTGCAGCTCCAACAACATTTCCCTCCTCCAAAAGAAAACAAAGATGGTAAAGAATAAATGTGCGTACAAATTTTATGCTGTTTGTACCACTTATAATTAATGATGTATAAATTGTCAAGGAGCTAAGTGTTATATATATTTTGCCAAACATACACTTACTAACTATTTTGAATTACTTCTCGGAAATGTTAAATTTGTTTGTTTTGTGTTCATTTTTTTGGGGTGCCTGCTTGTCCTGCCCTTTGCCTTTAGCACTGTCATGTTGTCGTGCTCTGGTGGAGCGTCTTCGTGGTGATGAGACTGGCGTGATATTTGGAGTTGTACCAGAACTGCTGCTTGTTTGCTGTTGGTGCATGGATCTGAGTGTTTCATTCAGGTTAGTGAGGGTGGCATTGAGTTCACGTGTAGCAGCATTTTTTTTTTCTCTAACGTCCTAGTGGATGCTGGGGACTCCGTCAGGACCATGGGGAATAGCGGCTCCGCAGGAGACAGGGCACAAAAAGTAAGCTTTTAGGTCACATGGTGTGTACTGGCTCCTCCCCCTATGACCCTCCTCCAAGCCTCAGTTAGGTTTTTGTGCCCGTCCGAGCAGGGTGCAATCTAGGTGGCTCTCCTAAAGAGCTGCTTAGAAAAAGTTTTTAGGTTTTTTATTTTCAGTGAGTCCTGTTGGCAACAGGCTCACTGCATCGAGGGACTTAGGGGAGAGATTTTCAACTCACCTGCGTGCAGGATGGATTGGAGTCTTAGGCTACTGGACATAGCTCCAGAGGGAGTCGGAACACAGGTCTCACCCTGGGGTTCGTCCCGGAGCCGCGCCGCCGATCCCCCTTACAGATGCTGAAGATCGATGGTCCGGAAACAGGCGGCAGGAGGCTCTTCAGTCTTCATGAAGGTAGCGCACAGCACTGCAGCTGTGCGCCATTGTTGTCACACACTTCACACTGAACGGTCACGGAGGGTGCAGGGCGCTGCTGGGGGCGCCCTGGGCAGCAATATTTAATACCTTCTATGGCAAAAGAATACATCACATATAGCCATTGAGGCTATATGTATGTATTTAACCCAGGCCAGATATCTATAACTCCGGGAGAAAAGCCCGCCGAAAAGGGGGCGGGGCTTATTCTCCTCAGCACACAGCGCCATTTTCCTGCTCAGCTCCGCTGTGAGGAAGGCTCCCAGGACTCTCCCCTGCACTGCACTACAGAAACAGGGTAAAAAAGAGAAGGGGGGCATATTTTGGCGATATTTCTATATTAAAGCGCATATAACAGAAACAACACCTTTTAGGGTTGTTTATATACATTTTATAGCGCTTTTGGGTGTGTGCTGGCAAACTCTCCCTCTGTCTCCCCAAAGGGCTAGTGGGTCCTGTCTTCGATAAGAGCATTCCCTGTGTGGCTGCTGTGTGTCGGTACGTGTGTGTCGACATGTATGAGGACGATGTTGGTATGGAGGCGGAGCAATTGCCGGTAATGGTGATGTCACCCCCTAGGGAGTCGACACCGGAATGGATGGCTTTAATTATGGAATTACGTGATAATGTTAGCACATTACAAAAGTCAGTTGACGAAATGAGACGGCCGGAAAACCAGGTAGTACCTGCTCAGGCGTCTCAGACACCGTCAGGGGCTGTAAAACGTCCCTTACCTCAGTCAGTCGACACAGGTACCGACACAGATGAATCTAGTGTCGACGGTGAAGGATCAAACGTATTTTCCAATAGGGCCACACGTTATATGATCACGGCAATGAAGGAGGCTTTGCAGATCTCTGATACTGCAGGTACCTCAAAAAGGGGTATTATGTGGGGGGTGAAAAAACTACCTGTAGCTTTTCCAGAATCAGAGGAATTGAATGACGTGTGTGATGAAGCATGGGTTAACCCAGATAGAAAACAGCTAATTTCTAAGAAGTTATTGGCATTATACCCTTTCCCACCAGAGGTTAGGGCGCGCTGGGAAACACCCCCTAGGGTGGATAAGGCGCTCACACGCTTATCAAAACAAGTGGCGTTACCGTCTCCTGATACGGCCGCCCTCAAGGATCCAGCAGATAGGAGGCTGGAAACTACCCTGAAGAGTATATACACACATACTGGTGTTATACTCCGACCAGCAATAGCCTCAGCCTGGATGTGCAGTGCTGGGGTAGTGTGGTTGGATTCCCTGACTGAAAATATTGACACCCTCGATAGGGACAGTATTTTGTTGACTTTAGAGCAATTAAAGGATGCGTTTCTTTATATGCGAGATGCTCAGAGGGATATTTGCACTCTGGCATCGAGAGTAAGTGCGATGTCCATAGCTGCCAGAAGAAGTTTATGGACGCGACAGTGGTCAGGTGATGCGGATTCCAAACGGCATATGGAAGTATTGCCGTATAAAGGAGAGGAATTATTTGGGGTCGGTCTATCGGATCTGGTGGCCACGGCAACTGCCGGCAAATCCACTTTTTTACCTCAGACCCCCTCCCAACAGAAAAAGACACCGTCTTTTCAGCCGCAGTCCTTTCGCTCCTATAAAAACAAGCGGGCAAAAGGACAGTCATATCTGCCCCGAGGCAGAGGAAAGGGTAAGAGAGGGAGCAAGCAGCCCCTGCCCAGGAACAGAAGCCCGCCCCGGGTTCTGCAAAGCCCTCAGCATGACGCTGGGGCTTTACAAGCGGACTCAGGAGCGGTGGGGGGTCGACTAAAGATTTTCAGCACACAGTGGGCTCGCTCACAGGTGGACCCTTGGATCCTGCAGGTAGTATCTCAGGGTTACAAGTTGTAATTCGAGAAGTCTCCCCCTCGCCGGTTCCTAAAGTCTGCTTTACCAACGTCTCCCTCAGAAAGGGCGACGGTATTGGAAGCCATTCACAAGCTGTATTCTCAGCAGGTGATAGTCAAGGTACCCCTCCTACAACAGGGAAAGGGGTATTATTCCACACTATTTGTGGTACCGAAGCCGGACGGTTCGGTAAGACCTATTCTAAATCTGAAATCCTTGAACCTGTACATACAGAAATTCAAGTTCAAGATGGAGTCACTCAGAGCAGTGATAGCGAATCTGGAAGAAGGGGACTTCATGGTGTCCCTGGACATAAAAGATGCTTATCTGCATGTCCCAATTTACCCTTCACACCAAGGGTATCTCAGGTTCGTGATACAAAACTGTCATTATCAGTTTCAAACGCTGCCGTTTGGTTTGTCCACGGCACCTCGGGTCTTTACCAAGGTAATGGCCGAAATGATGGTTCTTCTACGAAGAAAAGGCGTATTAATTATCCCTTACTTGGACGATCTCCTGATAAGGGCAAGGTCCAGAGAACAGCTGGAGGTCGGAGTAGCACTAACCCAATTAGTGCTTCAACAACACGGGTGGATTCTGAACCTTCCAAAGTCTCAATTGACCCCGACGAGACGTCTGCTGTTTCTGGGAATGATTCTGGACACTGTTCAGAAAAAGGTGCTTCTCCCAGAGGAGAAAGCAAGGGAGTTATCCGAACTTGTCAGGAACCTCCTAAAACCAGGAAATGTGTCAGTACATCAATGCACAAGAGTCCTGGGAAAGATGGTGGCTTCTTACGAAGCAATTCCATTCGGCAGATTCCACGCTCGAATATTTCAGTGGGATCTGCTGGACAAATGGTCCGGATCGCATCTGCACATGCATCAGCGGATAACCCTGTCGCCAAGAACAAGGGTGTCTCTTCTGTGGTGGTTGCAGAGTGCCCATCTGTTAGAGGGACGCAGATTCGGCATACAGGACTGGGTCCTGGTGACTACGGATGCCAGCCTCCGAGGCTGGGGAGCAGTCACACAGGGAAGAAACTTCCAGGGCGTGTGGTCAAACCTGGAGACGTCTCTTCACATAAATATACTGGAGCTAAGAGCGATTTACAATGCTCTAAGCCTGGCAAAACCGCTGCTTCAGGGTCAGCCGGTGTTGATCCAGTCGGACAACATCACGGCAGTCGCCCACGTAAACAGACAGGGCGGCACGAGAAGCAGGAGAGCAATGACAGAAGCTGCAAGGATTCTTCGCTGGGCGGAAAATCATGTCATAGCACTGTCAGCAGTGTTCATTCCGGGAGTGGACAACTGGGAAGCAGACTTCCTCAGCAGACACGACCTCCACCCGGGAGAGTGGGGACTTCATCCAGAAGTCTTCCACATGATTGTGAACCGTTGGGAAAAACCAAAGGTGGACATGATGGCGTCCCGCCTCAACAAAAAACTGGACAGGTATTGCGCCAGGTCAAGAAAACCTCAGGCAATAGCTGTGGACGCTCTGGTAACACCGTGGGTGTACCAGTCGGTGTATGTGTTTCCTCCTCTGCCTCTCATACCAAAGGTACTGAGAATTATACGGCTACGGGGAGTAAGAACAATACTCGTGGCTCCGGATTGGCCAAGAAGGACTTGGTACCCGGAACTTCAAGAGATGCTCACGGAAGATCCGTGGCCTCTACCCCTAAGAAGGGACCTACTTCAGCAGGGACCTTGTATGTTCCAAGACTTACCGCGACTGCGTTTGACGGCATGGCGGTTGAACGCCGGATTCTAAAAGAAAAGGGCATTCCAGAGGAAGTTATTCCTACCTTGATTAAAGCCAGGAAGGAAGTGACCGCACAACATTATCACCGCATTTGGAGAAAATATGTTGCGTGGTGTGAGGCCAAGAAGGCCCCAACGGAGGAATTTCAATTGGGTCGATTCCTACATTTCCTGCAGGCAGGATTGTCTATGGGCCTCAAATTGGGGTCTATTAAGGTTCAAATTTCGGCCTTATCGATTTTCTTCCAGAAAGAATTGGCTTCAGTGCCTGAAGTACAAACTTTTGTCAAAGGTGTACTACATATACAGCCCCCGATTGTGCCTCCAGTGGCACCGTGGGATCTTAACGTAGTTTTGGATTTTCTCAAATCCCATTGGTTTGAGCCACTCAAATCGGTAGATTTGAAGTATCTTACATGGAAAGTAACCATGCTACTGGCCCTGGCTTCAGCCAGGAGAGTATCAGAGTTGGCGGCTTTATCGTACAAAAGCCCATATCTGATTTTCCATTCGGACAGGGCAGAACTGCGGACACGTCCTCATTTTCTCCCTAAGGTGGTTTCGGCTTTTCACTTGAACCAGCCTATTGTGGTGCCTGCGGCTACTAGCGATTTGGAGGACTCCAAGTTGCTGGACGTTGTCAGAGCATTGAAAATATATATTTCAAGGACGGCTGGAGTCAGAAAGTCTGACTCGCTGTTTATACTATATGCACCCAACAAGATGGGTGCTCCTGCGTCTAAGCAGACGATTGCTCGTTGGATCTCTAGCACAATCCAACTTGCACATTCTGTGGCAGGCCTGCCACAGCCTAAATCTGTAAAGGCCCACTCCACAAGGAAGGTGGGCTCATCTTGGGCGGCTGCCCGAGGGGTCTCGACATTACAACTTTGCCGAGCAGCTACGTGGTCAGGGGAGAACACGTTTGTAAAATTTTACAAATTTGATACTCTGGCTAAGGAGGACCTGGAGTTCTCTCATTCGGTGCTGCAGAGTCATCCGCACTCTCCCGCCCGTTTGGGAGCTTTGGTATAATCCCCATGGTCCTGACGGAGTCCCCAGCATCCACTAGGACGTTAGAGAAAATGAGAATTTACTTACCGATAATTCTATTTCTCATAGTCCGTAGTGGATGCTGGGCGCCCATCCCAAGTGCGGATTGTCTGCAATACTTGTACATAGTTATTGTTACAAAAATCGGGTGATTATTGTTGTGAGCCATCTTTGTAGAGGCTACTTCGTTGTTATCATACTGTTAACTGGGTTCAAATCACAAGTTGTACGGTGTGATTGGTGTGGCTGGTATGAGTCTTACCCGGGATTCAAGATCCTTCCTTATTGTGTACGCTCGTCCGGGCACAGTACCTAACTGAGGCTTGGAGGAGGGTCATAGGGGGAGGAGCCAGTACACACCATGTGACCTAAAAGCTTACTTTTTGTGCCCTGTCTCCTGCGGAGCCGCTATTCCCCATGGTCCTGACGGAGTCCCCAGCATCCACTACGGACTATGAGAAATAGAATTATCGGTAAGTAAATTCTCATTATTTCAAGATTCAATTTTTATTAGTTTTTCAAAAAGAATGGGGGAGGAGATTACAGAAAGGAAAAAAAAGGGAGGGGAAAGGGAGCAGACATTGCATCATAACAGTACAGATGAATATAGTTCTTAGCAATAATTCAGTACTCCACGTCAATCTACACCACAAGGGGCAGTTGCGTACTATAAACAACAACAGATAATCTAGAGGAGATCCCTTATCCATGGATAACATGGGTTACCTGTCCCAGAACTGGCGCATCAAAATACTCTAGGGGGTCTCTCTGAAGCGTAATTTTATTATAAACAAGGATTGTATGACCAGGGACTTACAACTTCCAGAGTGGAGGTAGACTATCGAGTCAGGGTAAGTGGTTCAAGGAGGTTGTGTCTTCCTATAGTCACACCACGCCGCTCATTTTGCGGACTGCTTGGAGTTTCCTGACACAAAAAGTTACGGCCGCCGTTTCAAACTCAAAATGTGACTGAACAGCGGCCTCAATAGCAGAAACCGTAGGTATCATCGGGGAGCGCCAATTGCGTGCTAATAGCGACTTTGTGGTGGATAGAATGTGGCCCAAGAAATATTTAGTGTGATAAGGGATATACCTGGGAAAGAGGTGTAGTAGGGCTAATGTAGGTTGGGGAAATATTGGAAAGCCCACAATCTAAGAGATGAGGTCGAAAACATGATACCAAAGGGCCGAGACTGAAGGGCATAACCAAAAACGCATGCATGAGCATCCCAACATTACCACATAAGCGCCAGCAATCATTTAGAGGTATTTGCCCATATGGAATGGAGAAGGGCCGGTGTGAGATATTGGCGATGTATTAATTTATACAACTGTTCTATGTGTGATACACATTTAGACATATGAAAACAGGAGTCAAATATCAAATGCCATTCATCTTCTGTCAGGACACTATTTAGGTCGGATTCCCACTTCACCTGAGATTCAAGTTTAGTCTGGGAGGGGGGGCAGATGAGAAGGGCATACCATCTGGAGACTGTACCTTTGCGGTCAGTTCTCACAGTCAGGGAGTGAACATATTTGGGAATCGGTAGTAATCTGCCATGTGGCATGGGTACACTCTGCAACCAGTGTCGGAGCTGTAGATATTTATAGAAATCACCCTTGGGGAGAGAAAATTTAGATTGCAGTTGGGTATAGGACATTAAAGTACCCCCCTCCATTACATCCTGAAGAGTTCTAACCCCCTGGGAAACCCATAAGGGGAATGACAAATCCGGAACTAGACCCGCCACTCCGTCCAGTTGGAAGTCTAGCGGAGGGAGAGAGATTTCCGGTAACATCCCTACCAAAGATTTACGTGTGGATTGCACCACAGGTGATCTCAAAAATAGGTTCGACTTCTCAGTAGCGGGCATTCCTAAGACACTAGATAAGGTCTCGCACCACGCTCCCAATGGGGCCAAAATACATGCTAACTGGTACATATGTAAATTGGGAAAAGCTAAACCACCCCTAGATTTTGGTAAGTACAAAATTTTACGAGCTAGTCTCGGTTTTTTGCCTCTCCACACATATCGGATTAGCACAGAGTTAAATTTGGTCAATAAGGCATTCAATAATAGGATGGGAATAGTCCTAAATAGATAAAGCAGTTTGGGGAGCAGGACCATCTTCAAAGCTGCTATGCGACCTAACCACGATATATTATATAGCATCCAGTCTTTCGTTAACATTGTTAGTTTAGTTAAAAGGGGGGGAATAATTACAACCAATAAGATCTGAAACTTTAGGGGAGATACGGATGCCTAAGTAGTTCAGGCAATCTACTTGCCAGGCATAAGTATATTGAGATTTCAGTTGATCCAGAAGGGCAGTGGAGAAGTTAATCGGGAACGCCTCTGTTTTAGATGCGTTGAGTTTGTAATAAGAAACCACAGAGTAGGCCTGCAACACGTCATGGAGGGCTCGGAGAGAATCGTGAGGTTCGGTAATGGTGAGGAGAACATCATCCGCAAAGAGGCATATCTTGTACATATGACCAAACAAAGCCGGACCTCTCACCCTGGGATCAATGCGGATAGCCTCTGCCAAGGGTTCGATGGCCAATACGAAAACTAAAGGGGAAAGCGGGCAGCCCTGGCGAGTACCGTTAGAAATTGTAAATATGGGAGAGAGCATCCCATTTATAAATACTCTAGCCGAAGGGACAGAGTATAGTGCAGTAATTGAGGATAGGGCCCTACCAGAAATTCCAAATTTTATCAAAGCTGCCTTCAGGTAGCCCCAATGTAATCTGTCGAATGTCTTCTCCGCATCCAAGGAAAGCAACAGAAGAGGATCCACTGACTCTGAGAAGGCGTCCAGCAGATCTATAATCCTCCTGGTGTTGGGAGCTTGGCGATTTTGAACGAAGCCCACTTGGTCTTGGTTAACTAGGGATGGCAATAGCGGATTCAATCTATTAGCAATTTATTTTGCATACATTTTAATGTCTGAATTTAGGTGAGCTAGAGGGCGGTAGTTAGATAGCATAACTGGATTCTTACCAGGTTTGGGGAAAACTATTCTGGCTTCCAACATTTCTGATGGAAACGAGCCAGTTGTCGTAGCCTCATCAAAAACCATCTGCAAGACTGGAACCAGGTTATCTCTAAAACATTTAAAGATTCCGTTCGTGAAACCAATTTGGCCAGGGGCTTTGTCTGACGGGAGGCCATCAATTACTTGACTAATCTCCAAGGGCGTTCCAACACTTGAAGGGAATGTGGATCTAAGCTGGGCAAATTTAGTTTACTCAAAAAAGCATCAATCTCAATATTAGTTGGTTGCGGGGTAGAGGGGTCCGAGCAGAGATTATATAGGGCTGAATAGTACTCTGCGAAGGAATTGGCTATGTCCGAAGGGTCAGATACTTTCAAGCCTTTAGCATTAAAAACCTCCTTAACTCTCTCACTTGCCATTTTGCCTCTCAGCTTCCTGGCTAACATTCGTCCCGCCCGATCCCCGTGGGTGTAGAATTTTTGTTTCAGTTTAAAGAGGTTCTTATGTACCTCTTTCAGGGTTAGGATATTCCATTCCTTCCTAACGCGGAGTAGCTCCTGATAAAGTGATTTTTTTGTCGGGGGAGGATTTGAGTCTAAGTTCCAAGTCTGCCAAGCGTGCTTCTACGTCATCTTGTTGCTTTCGCAACCACTTTCGGTGTCGAGCTGCCGCTTGGATAACTGAGCCCCTAACCACCACCTTTAGCGCACACCATTTGTTAAACACAGATGTGTCCGCTGGATCATTGCATTCTAGAAAGGAGGATAAGGCTTGAGAAATACATGATTTGGCTTCTATATCCGTGAGAAGGTACTCGCCAAGGCGCCATGTTCGAGGGGAAGTCTGAGGGGAGGTCAAATCCCAGCGAAGTTTTAAGGCTGAATGATCTGACCAAGGGATTGCCAATACCTTGGCCCGTTTTATTTGTTGTAACGTCCATTTGTCTGACAACGCCAAGTCGATCCTGGAGAATGATCCGTGGACTTGGGAGTAGAAGGTGTAATCTCTACAGTTAGGATTCCGAGCCCTCCAAACGTCATACAGGCCATACTCATGTAATATGCGTCTAAATGTTTGGGAATGATCCCGAGTCGGAAGGGCTTGTAGGAGTCGTCGGGTAGATGACTTATCCAAACGTGGGTCTAAGACCAAATTAAAATCTCCCACTAATAGTAACGCTCCACTGAGGTATGATTGGAGGGTAGAATAGAATTTCCTAATAAATGTGGTTTGTTTGACATTGGGGACATAAACCACCGCCAGTGTTACCGGTTTGTCATTAAACGTCCCAGTAAGAATCAGGTAGCGGCTGTCAGCATCAGTAAATTTTTTATCTAACACAAAAGTACACGAGCGGGAGAATAAAACTGCCACTCCAGCCTTTTTCTTAGGCCCGTTAGACGTGTAACAGCTTGGGAAGTTGTGGTTCGAAAACCGAGGGGGAGGGGGAGGACGCCATAAAGTGAGTTTCCTGCAAAGCAATCACTTGGGCCTTAAGTTGGCAAAATGACATAAAGCAAGCCTCTGTTTATTTGGGGAGTTAAGGCCTTTAACATTAAGGGATATTACATTAACCATTTTGTGGGTAGAGGAGAGAAAGCTGGAACATAGGACTGATGTGAAGATGTGGACTTGAGAACATGTCTATCGATAAACATTTGCTAAACACCTTGCAATGTGAGGGGGGGGGGGACATAAAGGGACGGAAAATGGCAAAAAAAAAGAAAAAGGAAGGGAAAAATAGGTTGAGCGCCTCGCGTCGCAACTTGGGGCCGCCGAACATAGCGGCACATAGAAGGAAGTGGCCAGAATAGCCACCTCTTACACTCCGACATCAGAAGGACTCCCCGGCCCAGATCGGGCAATAGCCAAAGCGCCCGCACCTGTCGGGCTGAATTAACATTAATTGAACAATATAACCTAGACCGCGGGTCCGATATAAACAACAATAAAGTAAACAGCAACAAAGAACTCTCGAGAAAAATAAGTAAGAAAAAACATAAACACCAGTGAACACATACCTAATAGGTAGAAGCAGGTAAATCAGCCATGTGACTGATCACACATCTAACAGCACATTGGAATTACAGAAACCCATAACACATGTAGAAAATATATGCGAGTAGAATGTGCATTATATGGAGTAAAGTAATAAAACATACGACTGTAATGGGCATTAGGGTTGAGCTATAACGTCACTATATACATGTCACATTCTGCCATCACGGGGGAAGAGTCTTAGTAGCCCAAGCGGGAGAGATTTTATGACCTGTGGCCTTTACAGAAGCATCGTCCTCCAAGTTCCAGGAACGGAGAAGTTGGGAGCCTGCCGCCGGCGTGGAGACTACAGTCGTGGTCCCATCCTTCCTAACGAGTAGTTTGGTTTGGAATCCCCAGCGATATGGAATGTCAGCCTTCCTCAAAGCCTTAGTCACCAGGTAAAAGGAACAACGAGATGCCAACGTGGCAGCGGATGAATCACCGAATATCTGGAGCTCACCCAGGATATCTTCGTGCAGCTCGACCGTCAGATTCCTCCGAAGTACCATCTCTTTGATATGGTAATAGTGAAACCGCATTATGGTGTCTCTAGGTGCATCTTTTGGGGCATTTTTGGATTTAGGGAGACAGTGAATTCGATCCAATAAAAAGTCTGTTGTCGTAACCATCGGGAGCAGCTTGGTGAATATGTCCGTGACGAATTCAAGCAAGTCAGTCGTTGAAACAGATTCCGGTGTACCCCGCATCTTGATATTGTTCCTGCGCGTTCTGTCCTAAAGGTCTCCAATTTAAGCGCGGAGTTCAGTGATTTCCGAGTGCATATCATCATGGAGGGTAATAAGCCCGTTGTGGGATGCTACCACCTCTTCCAATTTGGTTTCCAACCGGTCAGTGCGTTGACCTACTTCATCTATGGATTGTTGGCAAACCTGCAACGCTGATCTGAAGTCTGCTGAAATATCCGCTTTAAAGGAGGCTAACAGCTGTTTCATTGATCCAGTCGTGAGCGGGGCATCATCTCCCAAACAGTCCTGAGTGGTCGGAGCCATAGGAGTGGGCACAAAGGGAGAGCTCAGAGCAGACAGCTTGTGGGTTTTATCGGTAGAGGAAGCGTTCTTATTCGTATGTGGAGGAGAGTGCGGTTTAAAGAAATTAACGGGAGGGAGTCCAGTCTGATCTTTCTGTCGTTTAGTCGGCATTATCACTGGGAGTGTATGTGTAGATCAATCACACTGGTGAACTATGTAGTATTCAAGCACACAGAGGTAATTATGGGGATAGGCAAAGAATGTTACATAAGGATGTTACTGCATATATGATGTCTGAGTATTCACATATGACGTTCACATATGACGTTGACGGATTAGCTGCATGGTGAAGCCTGCATACATCAGAATCCGCAGCCGTGGGCGGCATCAGGATATTTTCAAGGTTACAAATTCAGCAGCAGTAGAGAAGGTGATTCCCTCATACACAATGGATAATATAGATAATAGTGCAGTTGAGGTAAGATCTCCTGATATTACTGGAAGCATCCACCAGGTGGCAGCGAAGACCTATGTGGGGACGCACACCCCGAATTCACCGCTATCCGTCCCCTGCCGAACGGAAATAGGGGTGCCCCGCTGGTTTGGGGTGCTGGAGGTGCAGAGCAGTGGGAACTGTAGGATGAGGGGTAGCTGAAGTAGGAGGAAATGCCCCCAATTATAGTGCCCCTCTCACCTCTCCTCCCAGGTTTACTGTAACACCTCAGGTGATGTGTGTAGCTGGCCCATGAGTCGGTGCAGGGTCCAGGGCACAGGAAAGAGTGCTGCCACGGGGCGGAGGTACAGTGTTCCCCTCCGTGTAGAGGCTGAAGGCACCCGGCCGCTGGGAAGCACCAGCTGGAAGTCACGCTCTCCGTCTACCCAAGCGCCGCTAGAAGGGACTCAGGTGGCGCCTTTCCCCGCCGCTGCTGCGCGTCCTCCGGCTCCCTCCGTCCAGGGTCAGGTAAAGCTCGTTGAGGGGTTGTGAGCCGGCTAGCTGTGTGCTTCAAGTCGGGAGCGCGGGTGACTCGGCGTCCCCGGTTCTCCCGGCCGGCCGCCACCCGTACTCCAGTCCCCGGCTGCAGAGGCTGAGTAGGCTGCAATGGACGGGCCACGCTGGGGCACCTCAGACGGGACAGGGGAAAACCTGTGGCATACAGGGGGCTCCCTAGATGTAATAAGGGCTATATAAGTGTACAGTCTTGGCAGGGATGGGGCAATAAAACCCAGATATAGGGAAGATTTGCAGGAGCCCACCAAAAGCACGTCCTGCTGTTTAGGCTGATAGCCCCCCCCCCCCCACGTGTAGCAGCATTTTGATTGTCTACAATTCAGAATAAACTTTCATGAATCTTTTGATTGTTTTGGAAAATGTTCATATAACTTTGCTGTTTGTGCTGTTCTTCCATTATGCGCTGTAAGTTGCCCATGACCTGTGTAATGTCTGTACGCATGAGTTTGGTATTGCCAATTCTGGTTGTTTGTTCATTTTGTCTACTCATATTTCTGGTTATTCTTCTGAGGTGACATGTAGGCTTGCAAACATTTGTGTCTGCCTATGCAGGCAATCTTCATTAGTGGCCTGCTGTCTAGCCCAAATGGTCCAAAACACCTGATCAGGGCCTTGTGTTCCTGGTGTTGGGCTGTGTTGTGGTGGTGGTGTGCTTTGCTGTGGTGGTGTACTCACAGGTGCTGGGGGGCTGATTCCTTGGCTTAATGGCTGCATTTCTAAGATGATTGTCTCCTCCATGTCACTGTGTTGCTGTTGTTGCGGAGGGATGCTGTTACCAGGACTAAAAGCTGAAATGTCAAAAAAATTGCCATTAGCTATCCATATGTTTCATAAATGAAAACAAATAACTACACATGGAACACATGTCATTCACTGTTGCTTTCAGATATTCTGCCTAGCAACATCATCACTCATAACTTAAATACATACATATGCCTGTTTGTGGCAAATGTGTCTGGTTACTTAATTGTGAAAGCAAACACTTTAGTTTTATTGTAGATCAGACATACTCCACCATAAAAACACATTGTAATCCGTAATGTGTTACCTTTATAGCTTTTCTAAAACAAACATAGTAATGTTTTTATATGTATTTGGCAATGTGAGCTCAAACACACATGTGAAAACTTGATAAACAACCTTACTATTTGCAAACATTAAACATGAGTTT
This sequence comes from Pseudophryne corroboree, assembly GCF_028390025.1. Classification (NCBI taxonomy): domain Eukaryota; kingdom Metazoa; phylum Chordata; class Amphibia; order Anura; family Myobatrachidae; genus Pseudophryne; species Pseudophryne corroboree. The sequence continues at coordinate 917,269,714 of NC_086447.1, read as the reverse complement.
CTGTTGCAGCATCTTACACACAATGTGCTACTGTATGGCCATTTTGCTTGGATTCCATTTAATGTTTTACTTACTTCGGTAAGTATATACATTTTTGATGTGTTTTGACTTAATGTGGTTAAGAAAAAGTTTGATTACGATCTAAAATTGTTTACATTTATTTCAGTTTGATACTCACAATCAAGATGAGGGGAGTGTGGATGACGTCTTGGAGGTGTGTCCAAAATTTGGAGTGGGGGGACAGAGCATACTGTCGATAATCTTCGTGGCTGGGTAGCCTGCTGTGGTTGGCCCTGGACATCAGACCTTGCTTTCTTTGCTGCCACAGGTTTTTTGTGGTGATGTCTTACAGAAGTCCCACTTCTGCTGCTCCAGACTTCTTTTGATGGACCTATTAATGAAAGTGAAATTTTGTTACGGCCATTCCTTTACAAACATACCCTATACTACAATGGACACTTTACCTGCTTCCGCAGCGTCATCATCATCAGATGTGCTGGGAGTTACTGGAGGACGAGTAGTAGTGCTTTTATCAAACACTGTTAAAAAAAACCACTCATGTATTAATGCTATTGTTGATACATCCACCCATTATGCTTATAAACATGTATTCTTTAAGAAATGCTTGCTTTATTTTTATGAAAAACATAAGGACCGGAAACAAAAAAAAACCTACATAAAACAATAAACATTGTCCAATAGCCATATGCACTATGGAAAGTTCAACACAGGAAAACATGTACAGGACACTGACATAGGACACAAGTAAAAATGCATACATTAACAACCACAAACACACACATCTTCATTTTGTAATGAAAGGAAAAATATTACATTCTGTAATAATGACATTACACATGTAAGTGGTTTCCAAACCACTTTCCATTACTACAGCCTCTAACATGACAACCACTGTTTTCGAAACATTGCACATGGATAACCTAAATATAAAACATAGTCCAAATTAAAAAACAAAAAATGTCCAAAAGGAAAACATTATTGCAGGACAATTCAATGACACACCAAGTCCAAACTACACATGCAAAATATACTGGAAAAAAACACATGACATACAATAAAGTAAGATGTTACACTGGCTTTTGTATAAAACATTACCCAAAACAATGTATTTGCTGACACACACTTGAAGATGTGAGTAATATGCAACGTGACATGACACACATAAAAAAAAAAAAGCTCATAGAATGTAAATGCAAATACACATGCTCACCATTCTTCCTGGGCCTATCTGAATCCCGGACATGGGTTGCAGAGACTACTTCAGGAGGTATTACACTCCGCATGGGCTCCTCATACTCCAGATAACTTGCAATATAGGGCTGGCCACCACCGGTTTTTCGAGCCGACTTCGCCTCCTTGGCCATTTTGGACTTGACATGTCGCTTTATGTCATAGTACCGTTTGCGGCACGTGTCCTCCGTCCGCTTGACCACCCCCTCACTATTGACAGCAGCAACAGCTTTCGTCCACTTCCTCCGTGTTGGCACCTTGGCGGACTCAGGCCCAAATAGCTGCCGCTGATACTTCATCAGCTCATGCACCAATGTCACATTTTCAGCAAAACTAAACTTTACATTCTGCCCAGTCTTAGTAGTGGTGTGTGGCTGCGGAGCTCTCTCACTGTCACTATCACTGTCACTTGAGGCTGCTGCAGCAACCTCACCCACCTCCTCCACCTGACCGACCTCCTCCCTTTCATTCACACCCTCCACCTCACCCACTTCTGAGTCACACATAATTGTGTGTCTAAACACTTAACACAGAAAAAATAATAATAAACACACTCCTCCACTACACAACTCTCACACACACACACACACACACACACTGACAAGGGACTATAAAGAAAAATAACTTGGACAAAAAATTAGAAAACCACAAAAAACAAGACTACAAGAATGACAAGACAACTTTCAAACACAATACCACACTCAGAAATCGCTACCAACACTCCTCACCAAACCACAAATTCATCTACCTCCATAGCATAACCTCCCTCCTCCTCACCACTAACTAAACCCACGAGGTGCGGACGGTTTGGGGCGTATTTATATGGTTGCGCACAGACACTCCTACATCTGAAACACAACCAATCACGAAAGGGGATGAAAAACAAAACTAAAAGTGAAAATGCGGCCGGGGTCTTAAAAAAAAACCCTGCCGCGTTTAACTTAGAAAAAATACAGGTAAAAACAACCAAAAGACGTATGCAAATGACAATGACGGCCGAGAATGGTCCAAAAAAAAAAATGACTGGCATCGACATCGGAAAACACGAAAACCATAAAGTCGACTGCTTCGTAACTTTGCGTATATAGGCCCTCATTCCGAGTTGTTCGCAGAGGATCATCGCATCGCAAACGGCCAGAAAACGAGTAAACGCGCATGCGCAAAAGCAGAAATACGCATGCGCAAGCATAGCGATACGACACTTGTGCAGAAATACTACAAAGAAAATTGCTTGCAATACAGAAACGAAAATGGGGAGTGACGAAGGCGTGACAGAGGCGCGGCTTCACAATCTGACGACATGGGCGTGAAAGTGGGCGTCTAGTGTGGGAGTATGCAACCAGCAGTAGGCGTGTTTTTAGCAGAAATGCATTTTCGCTGTTAAACTTAACATAGCAATTCTTCGCAATCTTGACGCAGCATACGAGTAGGTCTGCAGTTACTCTGCATTTGCGAAGTAGTGTTACAAGTGTGTATGCAATAATTAGCAGTTAATTGGAGAGCCAATTCATCTGTTGTCCAATTACTTCCTAAACGCTGCTCTGCTGAAGTACTGCAAACAGCAATTGTGTGGACACATTATATGTTTATTGTAAGCACCTATAAATCTGTCACGCTGCCAAATAAGGTTTTTTTGGGGGGGCAAGTTTTTAGCTAAACATTGATGTTAAGTGCATGTTTTAATGTCTTAAATAATACCAAATGCAAACAAGTAAAATTAACCAAACTTCAAAACTACATCAGCAACATGTAAACTACATAAAATGTTCCCTTTGTATATCCCAAATATGACCAACATAATGCAGCATACACTTAATTTTTTGCTTAAATAAAACCTTTAACTTTGGTTAGAATATCTGACAATGTTTAATATTATGTCATGTTGCCCATAGTAACCCAAAAACCTAGTTGTGAATACTATTTTAATATGGACATTAAAGTGTTGTGCAAGGCATACCTGTTGCATTTTGTAAGATGCAATGCTTGTATGTTTTTTCGGATTGTTAGCTTGTTCCCCAAGTGTCTATATGCCTTGCTAAACTTTACTGGTCTAAGATTAACATAATGCATTAACTTTAATAAAGTACACAAACATTTTTTTTTTTTTAACTGCAGAAATATATTCAGTGGTCCAAACAACATGGCTACAGATGAGTATCACAGGCAAAGATATAGCAGCAAGCAGATGCCACTGACACAAATCACATAGCAGAACTCAGTACTAGGGAAACTCCATCTTCTGACAAAATAATAATTTTAATGTAAATAAATAATATGGTGTTAACACCCAGCCAGACATATATTTTTGGGGAACTGAGTTAGATTCAGGAGCCAGCACACAAACACAACAATACACAGCACGCTAGGAAGAGGAAGATGGCTCTGGTGTACAGGAAAAAAAAGCTCACAGGCTACAATATATCAAAACAGAAATGTATATTTTCACTAAGAGGGAGTTAGTCATTCTGGCCACACAAGCCAACACAAAAAATACATTGAGGCAACATAAAAAACATGGGTGCTGCCCATCTGAAGAGACATCACTTTCTCTTTTTTTTCCCCACCTGATGATGTTCTTCTTGGCTTGGTCTGCGGAGCGACCTTCGTGGGCCCTGCCCAGTGGGATGTTCTTCCTGGGCAGAGGGAGGGGAGGGAGCCGATGTGGCTGGCTCTCTGCCACTGTGGGCAAGGGAGACAGCGATGGCCTGGAGCCCTTGAAAGATGGAATTTGCAAGGTCTTTGAAGGAGGAGGCAAGTTGATCTTGTACCTGCCTGATCTCTGCCAGACCTTGGCAGAGTTGAGCTACACCTTGCTCCACACTGGTTTTGTGCTCAGTGAGCCGGACAGGTATCTTGCTTACCTCCCGGAGCATCCTGTCCTGAAAAGCATTTAGGCTCTCACCATACCTAGCTATTTCAGTCAGGATTTCCGGGATAGCAGAGGGTTGGGTGGGGGGCCGTTGGAATCTGGATAGGTGGGATTTGGGGTCCCACACTGCCAGACACACTAGGTCCCTCAGCCTCAGCCACATAACCCTCCTGTGACTCTACCTGCTCACCCCCCTGTGCTGTGTTATGTGCAAAGCAAATAGTAGAATGTCTGGAAAAAGAGTAGAAAAAAACAATATGAGACTTTTGTAACAAAAACAATAAAAAAATACAAATAAGTGTGTAAACTTACCTGGCAAGTCATGTGCCGTCAGTATTTCAGGCAGGTCCGTGTCCATATGAGACACCCCTACCCCCTCCTCGTAACTGACACAGTCCATCGCCATCTCCTCCAGATCTGTGTACTCCACAGTAGCAGCTGTCCTCCCCCTGTAGCCCTTGAGGCATTCCACTCCGCAGACCTCTTGCCCTTCAGGCGGGATTTGAAGTCGGCCCAACTACATATGTTTGGAAAAATAGGGGCAAGGTATAGAAAATAAATAAATTCCTGCTTTAATATATAGGACACATGTTATGCATTTGGTTGCTATAGGCAACATCACATCTAACTAGCTTTTTAAGAATACTTGGCACAGATAATGGACTGCCAATATACACTTACCGTCTTCTAACTTCCTGGGATGTTCGGACTATAGAGCCGACTTTATTCACAGAATGAGTGATGTCCCTCCAGATTCTATCTTTGGTAGCAGCACCCATGTTTATTGGGCCTCGATGTATTTTTGACATGGCCTGTGTGACCAAAACACGCAACTCCCTCTTAGTGAATGCTGGCTGCCTTTTTTCTCTCCTTGAAGTAGCCTGTGAGCTTTGTTCCTGTTCCTCCTCACCATCTTCCTCTTCACTAGCCGCTTGTGTATTTTGTGTTTGTGCGGCCAATGCTGAATCTCCCTCGGTTACCCCAGTATGTATGTCTGGCAGGGTATCCTCTCTTAACTGCTGGGTATCAGAAGTTGGAATGTCTCTAGTACTGGGTCCTGCTACTTCTGAATCCGCCTCTGCGGATTCCAGCATCTGCCGATGCAATGCTAAGCGTCTTTGTGTCAATGCGGACATCTGCTGCATGCGGTCCATCTCTGCTGACAACTCCTCACGAGTAGGCATGTCTGTACGCACAGGTGTGTAGCTATTTATAGCTGCGTGCGTAGCGTAAATTAACACAGGTGTAAATTTGGCTAATTATGTGACTGATTGTACTGCTTATTTAACAGCCTGGATTGCAGCCTGTGTGAGTGGGTGTATGATGCATGAAGCTGCTTTGTGGTCTCTCATAGAAGGTGGTCGTGTTTGGAACAAATTTGCAGAGTGAGTTATTTTTGCATTGTCTTGCAGACAGATGGCCATTTGTTCGCTTTTTAAAATTTTGTGTTGCGTAGTGCGTTTTTCTGGCTAAGTTTCTTTTGTTAGTATTACTACATTAGTCCATTATCAAACCAAGTATGTATGGTTGTGCAATGGAACTGGGTTTATGTATTTTGGTGGATATCTGTTTGATATATAAATGGTTTATTATGGCATATGTTTTTTTTTTACCTGTACTTTACAATGTGTATGTTATATTGTTCATACTGATTATTTTTTTTATTAGACTCCTTCTCTGTCTCTTGTAGGTGTCTCTTTAAAATTAAATTTGGGAAGCCAAGTGTGCTTTTTTGTTTAATTTTTCTGTAGCCAAATGGCTTACTCCACATATTGAGCAGGTAAGTATCCTATCTCAGTGTGTCCTGCTGTTTGTTGTAAGTGTCTATATGATCTCTTAGACTCCTTCTCTGTCTCTTGTAGGTGTCTCTTTAAAATTTAATTTGGGAAGCCAAGTGTGCTTTTTTTTTTTTTAAGCATTTTTTTTGACAAGGTATGTCTGATTTTTGATGTATTTGAAAATGAAGGCCACCCGTTATAATGTAGCATATGTGTTGTTGTTTTTTGGGTTTTTTGATTTGTATTTGTTTTCTCAAAAATACTCAGAATGTTTTTTTAAAATATAGATTGTTGCATTCATTAAATGGGTAGTGTTGTTTTGCATTTCTGTGTATTACTTTGTGATGTGAACCTATGTTGGGGAAAATTAGTTAATTTGAGTTTTTTTCTTTGTTTCGATCCTATTGTTTTTTAATTTAGAAATGGAGTACGCACAAACAGTAAGTTAACACACATACACTTTTTTTTTAACTATGGTTGACAATGTTTATGGTTTTATTAATATTATGGTGTCATGATTCTTACCTTCTTTTTAAGTTGGTGATGTCTATCCATGTTGGGGCGGAAGCAATACCACCCCAACCCACAGAACCACTCCCACCCCAACCGCCGCAAACCCTCCAACAACAACCGGCTCCTCATCATCCAAGGCAACGGAGGCGTGCTAGGCCACCAATTTTCCGTACCCGTGTCCTTCTTTTTGGGATGCCTGATGATGTTGTTTTGCGCAGATACAGGCTGCCACCTCATCTAATCCTAGACACTCTCTCCATAATAGAGAGTGATCTAGAACAATCCATTAGGTATCCTACAGCAATCCCAGCATTGACACAATTCCTTACTGTGTTACATTTTGTTGCCACTGGTTCATACCAGCATGTGGTGGGAGATCTGATTGGCATGTCGCAGGGCCAGTTCAGTAAGGTCCTGCGGCGAGTCTGCCAGGCTTTCATTAAGCGAGTTAAGCAATTTATTGCTATGCCTTTGGATGTTGGTGCCCTAGATGTGGTGAAGCGGCAATTTGAGGAAGGTGGTAGTCGCTTCCCACATGTTATTGGGGTTGTGGATGGCACACATGTAGCTATTGTACCACCAAGACATAATGAAGAAATTTATAGAAACAGGAAACTGTTTCATTCTCTGAATGTAATGGTTGTTTGTGGGCCATCCCTCCAGATCCTGTCCCTGAATGCTAAGTTCCCGGGGTACTCCCATGATGCCTATGTCATTAGACAATCAGGGATATGGCAGAGATTAAGATCGATGGAAGGACAAGACATGTGGTTATTGGGTGAGTTGTTTTTTTTCTTACAATAATATTTTAAAATGTAATATTCTAATTATTTAATTTTCTTCTCATCAAACAGGAGACCGTGGATATCCTTGCACCCCCTGGCTCATGACTCCTTACAGTAAGCGCAGGCCAGGACCACAGATGGCATTTAACTCCGCGCCTTCTGCCACTAGACAGCTGGTGGAGTGCACGATTGGTGTCCTTAAAGGCTGCTTTCGTGTGCTCCACCGCACTGGTGGTGACATCATGTATTCGCCGGAGATGGTAAGTAAAATTGTGGTCCTGTGCGCTATCCTACATAACATCGCTGTAAGGAGTTGCGTGGAGCTTCCTCAAACAGAGGAATTGCCTGATGAGGAGCCAAGGGTTGGTTGGCGAGTCGGTGGGGGGAGTGTTTCCCGGAGGGGAAATCAAGTAAGGACACGCTTTGTTCGTGATTATTTCAGGTAAAGTTTTTTTTATCAATAATCAATAGATTTATAACAAAGTCACTGTATGTTTATGTTCAGTTTGCTCTGATGTCATTTAGGTTGCTATTGAAAGCTCATAGTGTAATTGTTTTGGTGTGTGTGAATATATTATTAGTTGTTTCTGTATATATTCTAACATGAGTTATAGAGGGAAAAGGGGCCCTAATTTGCACACCTTAATTAGGTAGTGAGGTGCTACTCTGCTTGAGACTTGGTAAAGTGTACAGAGGGAAAAAGGTAGCAGGTGCACAATCTCACTAGCTCAACCTGTAGTAACCAGAGGCATTTAGCATATTCCTGGCCAGGGCTATGAGCTTACCCACCGCATCAAGGTAGCCTCTCATTGGGTAAGTCCCTAACACTAACTATAGGGGTTCAGGTCCGGGGGGCAGGACACCCCAGAGCCACCCAGCCAGACAACCCCAGGGCATCGCAGGAGTGATAAAATATAGGGTTAAAGAGGTAGGAGCAGCTGTTTCTGCATGTGTGAATAATGTGAGGATTAAAAGAAAATTATGTGAAGGTGTTACATATATATATAAAACAAACTATAAGGGCCATGGAGTGATGTAATAGTGTTAAATTGCGATGCCCCAGGGGTACCCAGCCACGGCAGGCACAGGGAGCCCCGCACCCCAGAGAATTCCCCCCATTATGGAATACCATAGTAAACAAAATGTAAGAGTCTTACCTCAGTGTGCTCATTCCAAATGTAATGGCTATAGTGTTGGACTATTTAAAATCAGAGGGGTGGGTGGGGCAGGGTGCTAAATTAGGATGAAGGTGTCTCCTACCTTCAGAAATGTATGAATACATCAGTTATAGAGGGAAAAGGGGCCCTAATTTGCACACCTTAATTAGGTAGTGAGGTGCTACTCTGCTTGAGACTTGGTAAAGTGTACAGAGGGAAAAAGGTAGCAGGTGCACAATCTCACTAGCTCAACCTGTAGTAACCAGAGGCATTTAGCATATTCCTGGCCAGGGCTATGAGCTTACCCACCGCATCAAGGTAGCCTCTCATTGGGTAAGTCCCTAACACTAACTATAGGGGTTCAGGTCCGGGGGGCAGGACACCCCAGAGCCACCCAGCCAGACAACCCCAGGGCATCGCAGGAGTGATAAAATATAGGGTTAAAGAGGTAGGAGCAGCTGTTTCTGCATGTGTGAATAATGTGAGGATTAAAAGAAAATTATGTGAAGGTGTTACATATATATATAAAACAAACTATAAGGGCCATGGAGTGATGAAATAGTGTTAAATTGCGATGCTCCAGGGGTACCCAGCCACGGCAGGCACAGGGAGCCCCGCACCCCAGAGAATTCCCCCCATTATGGAATGCCATAGTAAACAAAATGTAAGAGTCTTACCTCAGTGTGCTCATTCCAAATGTAATGGCTATAGTGTTGGACTATTTAAAATCAGAGGGGTGGGTGGGGCAGGGTGCTAAATTAGGATGAAGGTGTCTCCTACCTTCAGAAATGTATGAATACATCAGTTATAGAGGGAAAAGGGGCCCTAATTTGCACACCTTAATTAGGTAGTGAGGTGCTACTCTGCTTGAGACTTGGTAAAGTGTACAGAGGGAAAAAGGTAGCAGGTGCACAATCTCACTAGCTCAACCTGTAGTAACCAGAGGCATTTAGCATATTCCTGGCCAGGGCTATGAGCTTACCCACCGCATCAAGGTAGCCTCTCATTGGGTAAGTCCCTAACACTAACTATAGGGGTTCAGGTCCGGGGGGCAGGACACCCCAGAGCCACCCAGCTAGACAACCCCAGGGCATCGCAGGAGTGATAAAATATAGGGTTAAAGAGGTAGGAGCAGCTGTTTCTGCATGTGTGAATAATGTGAGGATTAAAAGAAAATTATGTGAAGGTGTTACATATATATAAAACAAACTATAAGGGCCATGGAGTGATGAAATAGTGTTAAATTGCGATGCCCCAGGGGTACCCAGCCACGGCAGGCACAGGGAGCCCCGCACCCCAGAGAATTCCCCCCCATTATGGAATGCCATAGTAAACAAAATGTAAGAGTCTTACCTCAGTGTGCTCATTCCAAATGTAATGGCTATAGTGTTGGACTATTTAAAATCAGAGGGGTGGGTGGGGCAGGGTGCTAAATTAGGATGAAGGTGTCTCCTACCTTCAGAAATGTATGAATACATCAGTTATAGAGGGAAAAGGGGCCCTAATTTGCACACCTTAATTAGGTAGTGAGGTGCTACTCTGCTTGAGACTTGGTAAAGTGTACAGAGGGAAAAAGGTAGCAGGTGCACAATCTCACTAGCTCAACCTGTAGTAACCAGAGGCATTTAGCATATTCCTGGCCAGGGCTATGAGCTTACCCACCGCATCAAGGTAGCCTCTCAACTCCTGCGATGCCCTGGGGTTGTCTGGCTGGGTGGCTCTGGGGTGTCCTGCCCCCCGGACCTGAACCCCTATAGTTAGTGTTAGGGACTTACCCAATGAGAGGCTACCTTGATGCGGTGGGTAAGCTCATAGCCCTGGCCAGGAATATGCTAAATGCCTCTGGTTACTACAGGTTGAGCTAGTGAGATTGTGCACCTGCTACCTTTTTCCCTCTGTATTCTAACATGTTAACCTTACAATGTATTTAAATACATTTTAAAAAAATATATATTTACGTTGCAAAATTGGTGTAATTACTGTTTTTTTCCTGTTTTCAATTCAAAATACACAACATATAATACTAAATGTTGTAAACTTTGTGACTGTGCAGCTGATTGTTCCTGCCAAATGTGGTGAGTACACAGATTGTATAAAATATTTTAGAAAAAATGTGTGTGTGTATGTGGAATTGTGAGGGTAGGATTTTTTATTTTCATGTTCTTCTGCGAATTTACGCTATAGCGAACTAACCCCTCTGCCCTTCACAGCACTGCAGAAAGCAATACAGTTTATTCAATGCACACATCAATAAAGTTTATTTAGATGACAGCATAGATTTTACACCAATCACATGCCAACACACACTATAAATATAAGCCCATATATGGAAACGCCATTGCATGATGCGCGCAACAGCATTCACGCGCCGCAAGCTGCGCATCCTAGTGGCAGTTATGGACTGCCGCGCAGGGCCATTTGTCCCAAATAGGGTAAAGCGCGAGGCCTACGCGGAGGTCCGCCGCTTATTGAGGACCCGCGTCCGCAGCCGAACGTCTGTGATACAGCACGAGAGACACTGGAGCGACCTGCGCAGGCGTACGCCGGACTTGTTGGCAGAGCTGCGACAACAAATTCGGACCCTACGTGGGCGCAGTAAGTAACATTTCATTACATGACTGATTTTAAGCATAACCTTTGCATACTTTGACTAAGTGAGAGTGTGAAAATTAGCACACTTACAATAAACATGAGTGTGTGTGGGTAGGGCAAGCAGTACTGCATACCTACCAGCATGACCCTCTCCAGGAGGGACAGAATACTCTGCTTCTGGACTTTACACTTAATTTATGGAAGAAAGGTGTTTCAGCACAGGTGATGGCAATCAGAAATTAAGAGGGAAGTGCAGGAGCAGAGCATTCTGACCCTCCTGGAGAATGTCATGTTGGGAGGTATGGTACTGACTGTATGTTGTTGTGCATAATTGCTACACAGGCTGACAACTGAACCCAATAACCTGTTCAGTGGGTTTTTATTTAAAATGTGGATGGTTTTGAGAACTGGTGATGTTGGCTATATCAAATATTCAGATTCTATATATTATCTTATAGAAGCTGCTTAAGATAGTTTATGTATAATATGATTGGTTGCTATGGGCAACATCACCAGTATAAACATTTTACTAACTTAGTAATGTTACCCCTGTCTCTTTAACATGGTACAGAACAGAGTAATAGGAATATGCTGATGTTATAAATGTATATGTTAAAACCTAAATATTACATATGTCATTCTAGGGCGAGCACAACGGCAAAGTGCTGCTGCTGCTGGTGCTGGGAGGCCACAACAGGCCCCTTCTCAAGCCCCATCCCCTTCTGTCTCCTACTCCCCCTCTCCAGCCCACTCCCCCTCTCCATCCCAATCCCCCTCTCCAGCCACCTCACCCTCTCTTTCCCACACCCCCTCTCCAGCCACCTCACCCTCTTTTGCCCAATCCCCCTCTCCAGCCCAAACCCCCTCTCCAGCCACCTCACCCTCTTTTTCCCACTCCCCCTCTCCATCCCAATCCCACTCTCTTTCCCACACCCCCTCTCCAGCCCAAACCCACTCTCTTTCCCAATCCCCCTCTCTGCCCCCCTCCCCCTCTGTGTCCCAAAAACCACTCCACCACCCTCAACCTATCATTCCCAAACCCCCTCTGTAAGGATCTCCCCCTTCCATCCTCTCACAGAATTAGACCCTCCTTCCCCCATCCTGCCTCCTTCCCCCATCCAGCACCCATCCCCCATCGAGCCAACCACACCCATCCAGCCTCCATCCCCCAGCCAGACACCTTCGCCCCCAACAGAATGGGCAGTAGAGGCCCCAGAGCAACTTGAGGGAGGTGGCCAAGTGGCAGACGAGAGTAAGTTCACACACATTCCTTATTTTTAAAAGTAACAAAAAAAACAAAAAACATTCAAATAAATGCAGTGTTGTACTGTGGACAATCTTTTGTCAAGGTTAAATGCTTGTCTTCTTCATCATGGTATGGATGATGCCTTCACATTTGTGTGCGGAACATTATATGTACAGTGTCTACATCTGGTTGATAATCACTATGTCGACAGGTGTGGCTGCACAACAGGGTTTGTATGTGATACATTATATGCAAAATATTTAGACCTGAGTGGTACTTTTTGTGTGGTTTTACTTTTACAATTGTGCTTGGGTATTGCAATATTTTCACCAAAAAGTTGCAGGAGTCACTTTGTTAGCCAGCCTAACGACACAATGATTTGTGTTGTGAAATTTACACTCACAAAATGCTTATTTGCTTTTTCAAAACCTGTCTGACCTTATTTAGTAAGGCAGGCTTTCAGGGAGTGTGGGCATGCTAGGATATGTTGTCCTTCTGAAGATGTTGACATGCAGTGTGATGATGCAGGGCCAAACAGCACAAAAGACAAGTCTGCTTCACTCCAGATGTGAATGAAGGCCAGTATGGGGTTACATGTACTAATTTGGGGGTGTGATTCAAGATTGGATGTTGCCCATAGCAACCAAACACTAACAACTTTTAAGTTATTTACCACCTTCTAGAAGAGAAGTTGAATGTGATTGGTTGCTATGGGCAACATCCCATCTTAAATATAACTCCCATCTTAGTAAATGTACATCATGGTGTGGTAGACTTTTACACATTGTAATTTAGCAATGACAAACATTGCTGAGTATGCTTGTGTGTTGGTATGCTACTGTTTTGTCATTTATACATCCATGATGTATATAATTTTATATGAAAGTGTGCTTTGTGGCATTGTGATGTAATAGGTAATGTGAGTTAAGTTTTAAATTGCATTTTTACTCTGCATTTCAGATGGTGCCGTTGGAGATACCACAAGCCTGGCAGGCATCGTTGGCCGGATGAAGGCGCATTTGGAGGCCATATTGGCCGAAGTACAAAATTTGCAAAATTTAATTTAAACAAAAAAAAAAATAATCAGTTTATAAAAAAAACTTAAAAAAATAAATAAAATATGTTGACAAAATAAACATTTTTTTTGCTCCATTATGCGCTTGTGAAATTTTTAATGCTAAAAAATTAAAGCATATTGCAAAGCTTAAATTGGTTACCTGACAAAAAAAACACAAACAAATTACGAGTATTAGTCTTATTTATTACATACAAATTAGGTTAGTTAGTAGCTTATTTTTTAAATAAACATGTAAACACGTACATTCACACACTAAACATCCACACAAAATTATGCTATTTACATTTATGTCAGGCACAGTTTACACATCTCTTGCACTTCTTTAAAAACAAACATGGTAATGTCCAATTATGCCTACAAAGTGTTCTTGAGGTATTCTTTGCAGACTTAATTGGTCATGCACACAATCAATCATTGCACTAATTGGATTTTTAATTGAGGGACGCTTGTTGAGTTTGAATTGCAAGGTGTCATCTAAATTAGGAATTAAAAAACCATTGCTGTGCGTTTGTTCGCAAAAACCTTAGCACATTTAAGAGGAATGTGTAAACGGAGGCACATACTGACCCACCGTGGGCCGCTTTTTCCACGCTTCTGCATACGCTAGTTAATAAACTAACACCCCCTATGGGACCCCCAATGCCGGTACAACCGTATGTGGTCCATGCAGATAACCCACCGTAGGCGGACGATTTATCTGCTCAATTGAAGAAGTTGAACCAGTCCTTGACTGCTAAAAAGTCTGACCAACGCTCGCCTACGTCCAAGAGGTCCTCTAAGCGAGTGCTCGTCTTCTCACAATCCACTGCTGTCACTGACACCTCATCTGATGAGGACGGCATTTACACTGACCCCACAGGTTCTGACACAGATACTGCTGATGGGGAGGGTAGTTCACATGTGGATGTTCCTGACCTTGTGGAGGCTATTAAGTTAATTCTGCAGATTACGGATGATCCCGAGCCATCCGTCCTTTCTAAGAAACCTGATAGGTTCAAGCGTCAGAAGGTGGTTAAGCAAGTTTTACCTCACTCTGATCACCTAGTGGATATACGTCAGGGACCCTGGGAAAACCCGTGTACGAAGTTTGTGCCTCAAAAGAAGATGCTGGCTCGCTATCCCCTCGCGCCAGAGCTGTCTAAGAATTGGGAAACGCCTCCTCCAGTGGACTCACATGTGGCTAGGATGGTAGTTTCCTCAGATCTACCTGTCACTACCGTCACGTCTCTGAAAGAGCCTACGGATAAACGTGTGGAGGGTTGTCTAAAAGCGATTTACACCCTCACGGGTGCTGCACAAAGGCTTACTGTTGCAGCTACATGGGCTGCTGAGGCTATTGAAGCATGGGCCTTGGAGTTAGAAGCTGAAATCTCCTCTGACCATGCTAGACAATGCTTGTCATATATTGTCACAGCTTCTCGATATATTAAAGAGGCGGCTTCTGATGCCGGTATCCTAGCAGCCAAGGCCTCTACTACGTCAGTCCTGGCTCGCCGTATATTGTGGCTGAGATCCTGGTCTGTGGATCTGGACTCTAGAAAAACCCTGGAGGTACTCCCTTTTGTTATGATTCCTGTACTCCAGACCGGAGGAGATCTTATGGCAGGGATCTGAGTACAGGAAAAATATGCTGGTTGTGGGAGCTGGAGAGCCTAGTAACCCCTGGCGCCCTAACTCCGTTGTCTCGCCCGTGTTATCAGAAATCCCCTGCGAGACTATGGTTGCTTGAGCCCATGGCAGCCGCGTTCGAAGGGTGGATTATGTCTGCCCAACCCCGATGCCCCCGCAGGTCTTAAAGGGAGACAAGGGGAAGTCCGAGACAGGGTGATAACAAGGGGCCCTCTGACTAAGCAACCAGGCCAGGGGTTACAAGCTAACTAACTAAATCAAAAGGTATGTGCGGACTAGCCGCCAGGGAAAAGGACAACCAAAGATCCACTGATCCGACACTCCTATCCGGCACCGCTGGACACCAGAGTGGATCTGTGGAAGCGGAATCCTCCGCAAAACTCCAGAACACAATTAAACAAAATAATAAACAGTAGCGGACAAGCCGCAACACACGGCTGCGCCGCGACTCACGAACACCACCAGATGTTAAAGGTGCTCGGTCAGACTCCAGGAACAGATGGTAACTTCCGAGTACAGGATCTCTGAGGACAGGAACAACCGAATAGACCGGGACTGGGAACTCTCTGCAGCAGACACAGGCAAACAGGAAGCTATTACCGGCGTCTGTGAGAAGCCCAGGAAGTGTTCTTAACAGAGAGTCCTCCAATCAGCTGTTTGGAGGCTGATTGGATTAAATGCCATGCAGCTGCCAAGCTGCCTGGCCAGGGAAACAGATGAGTGATTAATTACAACATGCCGTGCAGCTGCATGCTACACGGCCAGGAAACCAATGAGGTGATTAACTTAGACCCAGCAACGGGGAACGTGGTCTGACAGTGGCGTCCCCGTTGCTAGGCGCCGGGCCGCACTGACGAGCGGACCCTCGGTGCCTAACAGTACCCCCCCCTTGAGGAGGGGTCAAGGAACCCCTAAGGCCGGGTTTCTGAGGAAATTCTCTAAAAAATTCCTTTTTGAGCCTTGGGGCATGGAGATCCTCATCCAGGACCCAAGACCTTTCTTCTGGACCATAACCTTTCCAATGTACCAAAAAATAAAGCCTTCCCCGGGACAACCTGGAATCGAGAACCTTCTCCACCAAGAACTCCTGCTGACCCTGTATATCTATTGGTGATTTCCTCTTGCGAGGAAATCTACTGGACGAAACATATGGTTTCAACAAGGAGCAATGGAAGGTATTTCCGATCCGTAAAGTTTTTGGTAAACGTAACCGGAAAGCAACTGGATTGACTTTTTTGATAATGAGAAATGGTCCAATAAATCTAGGACCCAATCTGGCTGAGGTTTGTCGAAGTTTGATGTTGCGAGTCGACAACCACACCCTGTCTCCTACTTTAAAAGTGCACGGCCGCCGGAGCCTGTCAGAATTTTTTTTTTCCCGGAAAGCTGCTTTTCTGAGAGCCAGGTGCACTTTTTTCCAAATAAGTTTAAGATGAGAGGTCAGGGCCAGAGAGGAGACAGAGGAATGTTGAAAAAATGAATTAGCTCTGGGGTGGAAACCAAAAACTGCAAAAAATGGAGACACATTGGTGGAGGAATGACAGGC
Organism: Pseudophryne corroboree; assembly: GCF_028390025.1. Classification (NCBI taxonomy): domain Eukaryota; kingdom Metazoa; phylum Chordata; class Amphibia; order Anura; family Myobatrachidae; genus Pseudophryne; species Pseudophryne corroboree. The sequence goes on along the minus strand of NC_086447.1, from coordinate 917,253,270 downwards.
ATTATTATAAGCAAACTCCGCCAATGGAAGAAACTCAGACCAGTCATTTTGGAGTTTGGCCGAGTACAAACGCAAATATTGTTTTAGAGATTGGTTAACTCGCTCAATCTGTCCATTGGATTGTGGATGATAGCCGGAGGTTAATGATAATTTCATCTTTAACGAAGCACAAAAAGACTTCCAAAATTGTGCAACGAATTGTGGACCCCTGTCAGAAACAATATCAGTGGGTAACCCATGGAGTCTGAAAACATGACGGAGGAACAAGACTGCCAATCCCTGGGCAGATGGCAATCGGGGAAGAGCAATAAAATGGGCCATCTTGCTAAAACGGTCCACTACCACCCATATGACTCGGCATCCGGCTGACAGAGGGAGATCCACCACAAAATCCATGGAGATATGCGACCATGGCCTAAGAGGAACCTTCAAGGGCATAAGTTGACCAATAGGCAAAGAACGGGGAACTTTATGCTGTGCACAGACCTGACACGAAAAAACAAACTCTTTAATGTCTTTGGAAAGACCAGGCCACCATACTGAGCGGGATACTAATTCCAAAGTCTTAGCGATTCCCGGATGCCCTGCAACTTTGCTATCATGAAATTCCTCCAAAACAGTTGCTCTCAAAAACTCAGGAACAAAAAGACGACCAGCAGGAGTATTTCCCGGAGCTTGATGTTGAAGCAGCTTTAATTGGGAAAATACATCCTGTGTGAGACCTGCCTGAATGACTGAAGGCGGAAGTATGGGAGTAACAGGACTGTTGTCTTGAACCGGAAGAAAACTGCGTGACAGGGCATCTGCCTTGGTATTCTTGGAACCTGGTCTGAAGGTGATAATGAATTTGAAACGAGTAAAAAATAAAGCCCAACGAGCCTGTCGGGCATTCAGTCGTTTAGCCGATTCAATGTATTGAAGATTTTTGTGATCAGTCAAAACTGAAATGGTATGGGTCGCTCCTTCAAGCCAATGTCTCCACTCCTCGAAAGCCCATTTAATAGCCAGCAATTCCCGGTTACCAACATCGTAGTTGGATTCTGCAGATGAGAATTTCCTGGACATAAAGGCACAAGGATGTAACTCAAGGGAATCTGGATCCTTCTGAGAAAGGATAGCCCCTACTCCAACCTCCGAGGCATCAACCTCAACAATGAAAGGTAATTCTGGGTTGGGATGTCTAAGGGCAGGGGCTGAGACAAAGGCTTGTTTTAAGGCCTGAAAAGATAACTCAGCTTCACATGACCAATTGGTAGGATCTGCTCCCTTCTTAGTAAGTGCCACAATGGGAGCAACTAGGTCAGAGAAAGAGTGAATAAATCTTCTATAGTAGTTTGCAAACCCTAAAAAGCGCTGAATTGCTTTTAAGTTGGTGGGTTGCGCCCAACTAAGGATGGCTTGGAGCTTCTTTGGTTCCATTCGGAATCCCCGAGGGGAAATAATGTACCCTAAAAAGGATACCTCCGTGACATGAAATTCACACTTCTCCAGCTTGGCATATAAGTGATTTTCACGTAATTTCTTTAGCACCTGACGCACCTGGGTAACATGTTGTTCTACGGAGTCAGAATATATCAAAATATCGTCTAAATAGACCACGACGAATCTTCCCAGAAACTCACGGAGCACATCATTAATGAGATCCTGGAAAACTGCCGGAGCGTTAGATAGGCCGAATGGCATGACCAGATACTCATAGTGGCCTGACTGAGTACTGAATGCCGTTTTCCACTCATCCCCTGACCTGATTCTGATGAGGTTATATGCTCCTCTCAGATCAATCTTAGAAAAAATAACAGCCGAACGTAGCTGATCAAAGAGGACAGAGATCAGCGGCAGAGGGTAAGTATTCTTTACTGAGATTTTATTCAAAGCTCTAAAGTCAATGCAGGGTCTGAGTGAACCATCCTTCTTCTCTACGAAGAAGAAACCTGCACTTAAAGGGGATTTAGATGGCCTGATAAACCCTTTCCCAAGGCTTTCTTTCACATACTCATTCATGGCCACAGTTTCAGGACCAGACAATGCATATAACCTTCCTTTAGGCAACGTGGCACCAGGAATTAACTCAATGGCACAATCATAAGGCCTATGGGGAGGCAAAATATCCGCATTGCCCTTGGAAAACACATCAACAAAATCCTGGTATTCCCCAGGAATATGTGCGGAACTGGCGGCAGCTACTCGGATAGGAAGCGTAATACATTCTTTATCACAGATGGTACCCCATTGTAGGATCTCCCCAGACTGCCAATCTATGATGGGATTATGAAAGGCCAGCCAAGGGTGACCCAGAACCACAGGAACTGCTGGACAATGGGTAAGGAAAAACTCAATCTTTTCAGAATGCAGAGCTCCCACCGAGAGCAAAACAGGAGGTGTACATAGAGAAATAACCCCATTAGATAAGGGACTCCCATCTAAACCATGCATGGTGATACACCTACCCAAGGTTAGCTGAGGAATACCTAAGGCCTTGGCCCATGTTAAATCCATAAAGTTTCCTGCAGCTCCACTGTCCACAAAAGCAGAGACCGAGGAACAGAGGCTGCCATAGGAAACTTTAGCAGGAACCAACAGTGAATTATTTGAGGAGATGAGCTGCAGACCAAAGTGAACCCCCTCACAACTCACTTGGTCAGGAAGTTTCCCGACTTGTTTGGACAACTACGGGCAAAATGTCCCTTACCTCCGCAGTATAAACACAGACCAGAATTTTGCCTCCTGGTTCTTTCTTCCGGAGACAATTTGGAGAGACCAATCTGCATAGGCTCCTCTATGTCTACAGGAATGGAAGGAACACAGGGAGAGGACCCGACAGATGCCCCTTTTTCAGCCCTCCGCTCTCGGAGCCGACGATCTATTTTAATAGAGAGCTCCATGAGGTTATCGAGGGTCTCAGGAGCGGGATACTGGAGGAGACTGTCTTTTATAGATTCAGATAAGCCGAGGCGAAACTGACTGCGCAGAGCTGGGTCATTCCAGCCACAGTCGTTCGACCAACGGCGAAACTCCGTACAATAATTCTCTGTGGGATTCCTACCCTGTCTAAGAGCACGCAACTGACTTTCTGCGGGCGCCTCTCTATCAGGGTCGTCATACAATAGCCCTAAAGATTTTAAAAAGGCGTCTACAGACGATAAGGCCGGATCGTCTGTCTTTAAACCAAAAGCCCAGGTCTGAGGATCCCCCTGAAGCAGAGAAATAATAATCCCAACCCGCTGAGCCTCCGTACCTGAGGTGACTGGTCTTAAACGAAAATACAGTTTGCAAGATTCTTTAAAATTAAAAAACTGTTTTCTATCCCCAGAAAAACGGTCAGGCAGATGCATTTTTGGTTCAGGGATGACCCTCGGGGAAGTCCGTAACAGATCTTCCTGTGACCTCACCCGGAGGGACAGATCCTGAACCATCTGAGTAAGTTCCTGAATCTGACTAACAAGAAGCTGGCCATGATTTGGCCCAACACCGGCGGGATTCATAAGGCCGACAAATTCTCCCAACTAAAAAGTGAAAAAATTTACTGTAAGTTAAATCTTTTCTTTTGTCTGGCCGGTAATAATGTTATGATTCCTGTACTCCAGACCGGAGGAGATCTTATGGCAGGGATCTGAGTACAGGAAAAATATGCTGGTTGTGGGAGCTGGAGAGCCTAGTAACCCCTGGCACCCTAACTCCGTTGTCTCGCCCGTGTTATCAGAAATCCCCTGCGAGACTATGGTTGCTTGAGCCCATGGCAGCCGCGTTCGAAGGGCGGATTATGTCTGCCCAACCCCGATGCCCCCGCAGGTCTTAAAGGGAGACAAGGGGAAGTCCGAGACAGGGTGATAACAAGGGTCCCTCTGACTAAGCAACCAGGCCAGGGGTTACAAGCTAACTAACTAAATCAAAAGGTATGTGCGGACTAGCCGCCAGGGAAAAGGACAACCAAAGATCCACTGATCCGACACTCCTATCCGGCACCGCTGGACACCAGAGTGGATCTGTGGAAGCGGAATCCTCCGCAAAATTCCAGAACACAATTAAACAAAATAATAAACAGTAGCGGACAAGCCGCAACACACGGCTGCGCCGCGACTCACGAACACCACCAGATGTTAAAGGTGCTCGGTCAGACTCCAGGAACAGATGGTAACTTCCGAGTACAGGATCTCTGAGGACAGGAACAACCGAATAGACCGGGACTGGGAACTCTCTGCAGCAGACACAGGCAAACAGGAAGCTATTACCGGCGTCTGTGAGAAGCCCAGGAAGTGTTCTTAACAGAGAGTCCTCCAATCAGCTGTTTGGAGGCTGATTGGATTAAATGCCATGCAGCTGCCAAGCTGCCTGGCCAGGGAAACAGATGAGTGATTAATTACAACATGCCGTGCAGCTGCATGCTACACGGCCAGGAAACCAATGAGGTGATTAACTTAGACCCAGCAACGGGGAACGTGGTCTGACAGTGGCGTCCCCGTTGCTAGGCGCCGGGCCGCACTGACGAGCGGACCCTCGGCGCCTAACACCTTTCAAGGGAGATATTCTGTTTGGGGAGGACTCAAATAAGACAGTGGCTGACTTGGCTACTGCCAAAACTGCCTGTCTGCCTAATACCGCTCCTGTGTCGAAGGCTAAAGGTACGTCCTTTCGCCCCTTTCATCCTTCAGGTAAAGCAAAAGGTCAGGCGTACCATAAGCAGGCCCACACTTCCAACCTGGTAAGCCGAAGCCCAAAAGAGCCTGGGCTGCCCGTCAACCAGCTGCCAAGACTGATAAGCCTGCCGCATGACGGGGCGGGCCTCCCCCTGGGGGATCTGCTTGTAGGGTATACCCAGGAATGGTTGAAGACCACTTCAGATGCTTGGGTACGGGAAGTCGTCACGCAAGGTTACGCCATAGCCTTCAAAAACCGACCCCCCTCATCGATTTTGCCAGACAGACGTCCCGTCGTACCAAACAAAGGCAAACACTCTGCATTCGGTGGTACAGACCCTCCTGGATACAGGAGTTGTAGTACATGTCCCTCTTGCTCAGAGGGGCCTGGGGGTACTATTCTCCGCTGTTTCTAGTCCCGAAACCAAATGGGTCCTCCCGGCCCATTCTCAACCTCAAGGCATTGAACAGGTTTGTGAAGGTTTCCAAGTTCCGTATGGAAACCCTTTGCTCTATAGTTCTGGCCTTGGAACCTGGGGACTACATGGTTTCCCTGGACATACAGGATGCTTACCTGCATATTCCTATAGCAGTGTCACATCAACAATACCTGAGGTTTGCTATTGGCAACCTCCATTACCAGTTTCGGGCGTTACCTTTTGGTTTAACAATAGCTCCGCGAGTCTTCACCAAAGTTATGGCGGTGATGACGTTGGTACTCCACCGTCAAGTGGTCAGGATACTGCCGTATCTGGACGACTTGTTAATCCTTGCAAATTCCCCAGATCTTCTCCTGCGTCATCTGGATATGACGGTCCGGTTTCTGCAAGCCCACAGATGGCTCATCAACTGGAAGAAATCCTCCCTGGTCCCTGCTCAGTGCATGGTGCACCTGGGAGTGCTGTTGGACACTCACAACCAGAGGTTGTTCTAGTCTCAGGAGAAAGTCCTGAAGCTTCAGGACAGGATTCGTTGCTTCCTTTCTCGTCCGCAAGATGGCTGTAGCACAGTGCTCCTCTACGGCCAGTTGCCCCAATCCTCCTCCTCCCTCCTTTGTCAGACTCCGTCACCACCACTGTGTGCTGCTATGGAAGAGCAGCTCTCGCCTCACTCCCCCTGAACTTCCAAGCCCTCAGCTCAGACACTCCAGCACTCGTCCCTTCCCTCACCCCCTCCCTCTCCACATACTGCCAGATTTGGAGCCGGCTGCTACTATACGGCCGCCTGTCACTCGCCTTCCTGCCAAATACTGATCCCTCCAGAGATGTATACTGTACTGTGTGACGTGTGTTATACACCTGTTGATTATACATCCTGTAATCTCTACTGAGCGATGTGTGAGATACACCTTGTAATATCTGTGCTCAGTGTGTTGCATTGTGGTGACCACCAGTATATAGTAGTACAGTACAGTAGGCCATTGCTGTATCTTGCCGCTCTGTGTCACTTCTAGTATCCTGTTCAGTGCTTAATATCTGTGCTCAATGTCAGTGCTTCATTGTGGTGACCAGTATACTACAGTACAAAAGTCCAGTGCTGTTCTCGCTGCTCAGTGTCAGTTCTCTGTAGTATCATCAGTGATCAGTATAATCAGTGCGCTGTTAGACGTGTGCCCGTTTTCCGCCATTAGTGCAGTGGGATTCAGTCAATTGATGAAGTTATTGTGTCCCTGGTACAAAATCCCATCTAGATTCCACTTCACTAGGCAGGCGATAGCGAGATTTTACCAATTAATATCAGTGATTTATCATTATTAATTACAGTGATCTTGCCAAATAATTCCAGTGATTTTGTAATTTTCTTCCAGTGATTTGGACCAATAATACCATTGATTTAGAACAAATAATTCCTGTGATATTGAGGTGTTTGTGTCGCTTAGCTTAGCCGTCCAGCGACCACAGTGCACCTCTTTTTCTCTTTTCTTTGCATCATGTGCTGTTTGGGGTCAATTTTTTAAATACCATCCTGTCTGACACTGCAGTGCCACTGCTAGATGGGCCAGGTGTTTGTGCCGCCCTCTTGGGTCGCTTAGCTTAGTCATTCAGTGACCTCGGTGCAAATTTTAGGATTAAAAATAGTATTGTGAGCTGTTCAGAATAGACTGGAAATGAGTTGAAATTGTGGTTATTGAGGTTAATAATACTATAGGATCAAAATGACTCCCAAATTCTATGATTTAAGCTGTTTTTGAGGGGTTTTTGAAAAAAAAAAACCACCCAAATCCAAAACACACCCGAATCCAACAAAATTTTTTAAGGAGGTTATGCCAAAATGCTTCCGAATCCAAAAGACGGCCGCGGAACAGAATCCAAAACACAAAACCCGAAAAACATCCGGTGCACATCACTAGTTTTAACATGTGCCAGTGAGTAATGCAAACACCTGTGCATCTGCCAGGTGACCTGCAATATGTGAACTGTGGGGTCCTGAGAACGGCAGATGTATTAACCTGGAGTAGACCTAAGGAAATAATAAACCAGTGATAAGTGCAAGGTGATAAACGTACCAACCAATCAGCTCCTAGCTGTTAACTTATATATTGGAGTTGATTGGCTGGTACGTTATCACCTTGCACTTATCACTTCCTTACGCCTTCTCAAGGTTAATACTTCTGCCCCAGAGTTTGAGAAACACTTCTCTAGAGTGTGAGAACCTGTGCTCTAGAGTGTGAGAACCTGTGCTCTAGAGTGTGAGAACCTGTGCTCTAGAGTGTGAGAACCTGTGCTCTAGAGTGTGAGAACCTGTGCTCTAGAGTTTGAGAACCTGTGCTCTAGAGTGTGAGAACCTGTGCTCTAGAGTGTGAGAACCTGTGCTCTAGAGTGTGAGAACCTGTGCTCTAGAGTGTGAGAACCTGTGCTCTTGGGAGTGTGAAAAAAAATCATTAAGGTTGAAGTTAAAATAGCATTTCTTTATAGCTGTTTAGTTCCTCTTAGTCATAAGCACAGAATCATCAGGTGGGTAAAAAGTGTCCTTTCCTCAAAGGGTAAAGAACATGTTTTGTGCTCGGTTGGTTAATTTCACTTCATGTGCAGGACCTGACCACTAATACCCCTTTCAGACATTAAACCTGGGTAATTTCCCTGCTTCAGACCCAGGATTTTCACTCTATAGATCAGTGGCGTGCGGTGAGGTCATTGGCTGGTGAGGCACTGCAGCCATAATGTCCTCCGAATCCTGCCGATGACCCCTACCGCCAATGCCCGCTGCCTGCTCATTATACTTGTGATTATATTGTTCATTTTTAGAGAAAAATAAAATTAAAATTAATGTTTGGGAGTGGGAGGAGGACATGAATGCAATTTTGTTGTCCAGGGCTTCCATCAACTTAATAGCACCGTGGATGCGGCACTATTAAGTTAATGGAAGGCCTGGACAACAAAAAAGCCAGCAGTGGGTGACAGGGAGGGGGTGACGCCAGAGAGAGGGTGACAGCAGTGGGTGATAGGGAGTGAGTGACGCCAGGGAGAGGGTGACAGGAAAAGCATGACGCAAGGAAGAGCATGACGCCAGGGAGAGGGTGACAGCAGTGGGTGATGCCAGGGAGAAGGTGACGGAGGGTGATACCAGGGAGAGGGTGACAGCAGTGGGTGAGGCCAGGGAGAAGGTGACGGGGATGGTGATGGCAGGGAGAGGGTGACAGCAGTGGGTGATACCAGGGAGAGGGTGACAGGGAGGGTGACAGCATGGCGAGGGTGATGCCAGAGAGAGGGTGACAGCAGTGGGTGATGCCAGGGAGAGGGTGACGCCAGGGAGGGGGTGATGCTGGGGAAAGGGTGACTGTAGTGGGTGACAGGGAGAGGGTCACCAGAAACATAGAATTTGTCGGCAGATAAGAACCACTTGGCCCATCTAGTCTGCCCCCTTTTTTTTGTTTTTACATTATTTTTATCTCTAACCTTATTTGATCCTTATTTCTTTGTAAGGATATCCTTATGTCTATCCCATGCATGTTTAAATTACTCTACTGTCTTAGCCTCTACCACCTCTGATGGGAGGCTATTCCACTTGTCCACTACCCTTTCTGTGAAATAATTTTTCCGCAAATTTCCCCTGAACCTCCCCCCCTTCAGCCTCAGTGCATGTCCTCGTGTCCTATTGCTTCTCTTCATTTGGAGAATGTTTCCCTCCTGGACTTTGTTAAAACCCTTGATATATTTGAACGTTTCTATCATGTCCCCCCTTTCCCTTCTCTGATCCAAACTATGCATATTGAGATTTCTTAGTCTTTCTGGGTATGTTTTGTGATGTAGGCCATGCACCATTTTAGTTGCCCTCCTTTGGCCTCCAGAACTGATACAGTATTCTAGATGAGGCTGTACCAATGACCTATACAGTGGCATTATTACATCTTTCTGCTGCTGATTCCTTTCCCAATGCAGCCAAGCATCTGACTAGCCTTCCTCATGCTTGTTACATTGCTTACCTGCCTTTAAGTCATCTGAAATAGTGACTCCTAGATCCCTTTCCTCCTCAGTAGTTTCCAGTATAGTGCCATTGACACTATATTTAGCTTTAGGATTTTTGAGACCCAAGTGCATGATTTTGCATTTTTTTGGCATTAAACTTTAATTGCCAGACTCTTGACCATTCCTCTAGTGTACCTAGATCCTCAATCATTTGTTTTACCCCACCTGGTGTGTCTACCCTGTTGCATACCTTTTGTGTCATCTGCAAAAAGGCATGCTTTCCCTTTAATGCCATTTGCAATGTTACCAATAAAGATATTAAAAAGCACTGGTCCAAGTACAGATCCCTGGGGTACTCCACTGGTAACATTTCTCTCCTGTGAATGCACTCCATTTACCACAACTCTCTGTTTTCTATCCTTTAATCAAGATCTTATCCATTCAATAATCCTAATATCCAATCCCAAACTTTCAAGTTTATTTAGCAGTCTGCGATGTGGAACAGTGTCAAAAGCCTTACTAAAGTCTAGATAAGCTATATCCATGGCTCCACCTTTATCCATCAGTTTAGTCACTCAATCAAAAAAGTCAATAAGATTTGTTTGACATGATCTCCCCCCAGTGAATCCATGCTGTTTGGGATCCTGTAAATTGCCTGATTTGAGATAATCTACAACTCTTTCTTTTAAGAGTGTTTCCATCAATTTCCCTACTACTGATGTAAGACTCACTGGTCTGTAGTTGTTTGCCTCTTCCTTGCTTCCACTTTTGTGCAGTGGGACTACGTTTGCTCTTTTCCAGGGAGAGGGTGACAGCAGTGGGTGACGCCAGGGAGAGGGTGACAGCAGTGGGTGACGCCGGGGAAAGGGTAGCTGTAGTGGGTGACAGGGAGAGGGTGATGCCAGGGAAAGGGTAACAGCAGTAGCAGCGGGTGAGAATGTAAAAGAGAGAAGTAAAGGGTGATGGTAACAGACAGTGAATGACAATTATATTGGTATTTACTTACATGAACCTGGGCAGCCTAGAACTGCGGGGATCGCCGGTGACAAGAGCAGCCTGAACAGGAATCCGGGGTCTGGAGAGAGAGTGAGAGAAGCGGGAGATCGTGGCCCCTCTGGCCAGACTGGACTGACTGGGGTATATTTACTAAGGTCCCGATTTCATTCGAGTTGGCTTTTTTTTTCTAAGTGTGATCTCGGTAATTTACTAAACACCAATCTCGGCAGTGTTGGGGCTATTCGTATTGAGATACACTGCCGACCACACAAATACGAATCAAAAGACCATCGGTCAAACACTGCTGTTATTTAATAGAACTCGTCATTTACTAAGAATTTGTATTCTCAATCTCTGCCGACAATAGCCAAACACTGCTGGGAATGTATGGAATTCGTAAAAAAATGGAGCTTTCAAATAGACCTGCTTTTTGCTGGCGTGTTGTGCTTGTCATGCACGGATCAGTGAGATCTGTGCATACTTATCTGAGGAAAAGTGTGTGAATTGGTAAAAAGTAAAAAAAAATATGCATGGGGTCCCCCCTCCTAAGTATAACCAGCCTCGGGCTCTTTGAGCCGGTCCTGGTTTTTAAATACGGGAAGGGGGGGGGGGAATGGACAGGGGTTCCCCGTATTTAGACAACCAGCACCAGGCTCTTAGACTGGTTCTGGTTCCAAAAATATGGGGGACAAAAGATGTAGGGGTCCCCCGTATTTTTAAAACCAGCACTGGGCTCCACTAGCTAGGGGGATAATGCCACAGCCGGGGGACAGGGGTGAAGCCCCGAGGCTGTCCCCAGCTCCCCTGGGTGGTGGGTGCCGGGCTGATAGGCATAAGTGTTTAAAAAAAAAATGTTTTTTGTTGTGGAACTACAAGGCCCAGCAAGCCTCCCCCGCTTGTTGGTACTTGGAGAACCACAAGTACCAGCATGCGGGTGTCAGCGTTCGGAGTCTTACCGGTACACTGGGGCCACGGGGCTGGCTTCTCTGGCGGTGTGCGGGCAGCGGTGGAGGTGGGCTGCTGCGCCGGGTCTGTGGGCAGCAGTGGCGGCGGTGAGGGGGTCACAGTTCTCTACCTCAGCCCTGTACAAAATAAATACTATTCATTGACTTTCAACCCCGCCTATGTTTTTCATTGCTTCGTGTCCCATGCGAAGGAACTATGGTGGTCATTCTGAGTTGATCGCTCGCAAGCTACTTTTAGACACTCCCCCGTTTCTCCAGCCACTCCCGCATTTTTCCAAAATACGTCAGCGTTTTTTCACACACACCCATAAAACGGTCAGTTTCCGCCCAGAAACACCCACTTCCTGTCAATCACATTACGATCATCAGAACGAAGAAAAACCCTCGTAATGCCGTGAGTAAAATACCTAACTGCATAGCAAATTTACTTGGCACAGTCGCACTGCGGGCATTGCGCATGCGCGTTAGCGACTGATCGCTCCGTTGCGAAAAAAAAACAACGAGCGATCAACTCGGAATGACCACCTATATCCAACCCCCTCATCTTGTTCACCCACAGCCATCTATCTTCTCAAGTCTCAGCTGCCGGATCATCAAACTTTGCTAGATGCGACAGTAAGCACTGGCCCAATGGATTCGACAGGTGATCAGGCCTCAGGAGGGGATTCAACTGCAGATATCTGCAGTAAGCAGGAGGCCACACAATCTCAAATTGTGCAGTTCATGCAGAATAAGTCCGAACTTCTCGACTCTCTCTGTGCTGCCACGACGGCCCCTCAAGTATCTACAGCTGCTCCCACATTAGCACCTCCAGTCCCGCTTCCTCCTGTACCAGTACCACTTCCATGGTTGCATTTACAACCTCCCAGTAAGTTCGATGGGAATCCAAAACAATGCCGTGGGTTTCTCTAACCAGTGCAAAATCCAGTTCGAACTACAGTCAACCAACTTCCCATCAGTACGAACCAAAGTAGCTTATATAATTTCTTTACTTAATGGGCAAGCGTTGGAATGGGCTTCACCCTTGTGGGAGAGGATGGATCCCATCCTGTCTAACTATTCAGAATTCGTGGCCACCTTTCGAAGAATCTTCGACGAACCGGACAGGACTTCTGCCGCCTCATTGGAGATCCTGTGCCTGCGTCAGGGCACGTGTATGGTCAGTCAGTACGTGATCCAGTTTCGTACTCTCTCCTCAGAACTGAACTGGAATGAAGAGGCTCTCATTGCAGCTTTCTGGAGCGGTCTCTCCGAAAGGATCAAAGATGACCTCGCAACTCAGGACGTACCTGATAAGTTGGAAAAATGAATTTCTTTATGCAATAAATTAGACCTGAAGTACAGAGAACGCTGTATGCAGAGGTCGCGGTCATATCGCCCTAAGCCTAGAGTTGTTCTTCCACCAACACCATCATCACCAACTGTGGAAGAACCCATGCAGATCAATCGCTCCCTCCTCTCCAACGAAGAACATCAGAGATGGCGTCAAGGGAACCTCTGCTTGTATTGTGGTGCATCTGATCACTTTGTCAAAACTTGCAATCTACGTCCGGGAAACGCCCGCTCCTAGCTTGTGCTGGAGAGGTCAAGCTAGGAGAATTCTCAGAATTACATACCTAGAAAGAGTCTGTCTTGTTAACCCAACTGGAGCTCCCTTCTTTTTCTCTTCTCATCCCTGCACTACTCGACTCCGGAGCCGCCAAAAGCTTCATTACATCAGCTCTGGTCAAACAATCTGGAATACAAACTGTTCGTTTGGATTGTACCATTTCTGTTACTGCGGTGGATGGAAGTTATATCCCTGAGGGTATTACATCCTTTCATACTATTCCTCTCAAGATGAAGGTCGGAGTTCTTCATTCAGAAAAAATCTCTTTCCTTGTAATTCCTAAAGCCTCTCATGAATTGATCCTAGGGTTTCCATGGTTAATCAGACACAATCCCCACATAGACTGGCAAACTATGGATGTTCTCTCATGGGGACAAGACTGCTTCCAAATCTGTTTACCTTCAGTAAGACCTCTCTTCTTCCAGTCCTTCCAGCCTTCCTGTGGAATACCAAGCCTTTCAAGATGTTTTCAGTAAGCGTAGGGCGGACACATTTCCCCCGCATTGTACTTGGGATTGTCCCATTGAGCTAGTACCTGGTAAGACTCCTCCCCGAGGTCGAATCTACCCTCTCTCACTTCCCGAGACACAGGCCATGTCGGAGTATATCCGGGAAAACTTGGATAAAGGGTACATCAGGTCTTCCACATCTCCGGCCGGGGCGTGGTTTTTCTTTGTCAAAAAGGATGGGGTTTGCAGCCCTCTATTTACTATAGAGGTCTCAATGACATAACAATTAAGAACAGATATCTGTAACCCCTGATTCCAGAACTGTTCGACCGTGTTAAAGGAGCTACTGTATTTACTAAGCTGGAATTACGGGGGGCCTACAATCTTATACGTATTCGCCCAGGTGACAAATGGAAGACTGCATTTAATACCCGCGGCGGCCATTACGAATACCTGGCAATGCCTTTTGGCCTATGTAGCGCCCCAGCCGTCTTTTAAGAGTTCGTTAACAAAATCTTCAGAGACCTCCTCTATGACTGCTTGGTAGTGTATCTGGATGACATTCTCATTTTTTCTAGGGATCTGAAGACCCATCGGGAACAAGTCAGAGAAGTGCTAACTCGTTTACGAAGGAATCAATTATTCTGTAAATTAGAGAAGTGCACCTTCGAAGTACCCACGATTCCATTCCTCGGTTTCATTCTTTCAGGGCAGTGGTTACATATGGACCCTGCTACAGTCCAGGCGATTCAGGATTGGGCACTTCCAGCTACCCTTGAAGGAGTTCAACATTTCCTGGGGTTCACTAACTTCTACCGAAGATTCATGCAAAATTATTCTTCTGTCATAGCTCCCATAACTGCATTAACTAGGAAAGGAGCTGATCCTGCCAAGTGGTCTCCAGAGGCTTTGGAAGCCTTTTCGTATTTTAAAGGAGGCCTTCATGACCGCTCCAGTTCTTACGACAACTTGATCTCAGCCGTCCGTTCTTGGTGGAGGTTGATGCTTCTACTGTAGGAGTAGGAGCAATATTATCCCAGCTCTTCGAGGACAAGAAGGTCCATCCTTTTGCATTCCTCTCGCAAAGATTTTACCCCGCTGAACAGAATTACAATATTGGGGAACAGGAATTACTGGCGACTAAGTTGGCCTTTGAGGAGTGGAGGTATTTGTTGGAAGGAGCTCAGCATCCAATCTCGGTAACCACAGATCACAAGAACCTCCTGTATCTACAGTCAGCCCGATGTCTGAACCCACACCAAGCAAGATGGGCACTCTGCTTTACCCATTTTAACTTTAAACTTAGCTACAGACCAGGTTCTCTCAACAACAAGGCAGATGCATTATGTCGCTCCCTAAGTTCTGAAGAACCCCCTGAACGATCAAAAGAGCAATTCATCCTGGAATCCACCTCTTTTTCAGCAACTAATACCTCTCCACTTCCTCCTCCAGGAAAGATCTTTGTTGCACCAAATCTTTGCAAAAAACCTCTTACTTGGGCTCACTCCTCCTCCTTCATGGGCCATGCAGGCGGTCTTAAAACACTCAAATTCATTCAGCGCTCCTACTGGTGGCCTCATCTCAGGACTGACGTTCAGGAATTTGTGGCTGCCTGTCCAAAAGGTGCCCAGCATAAGAGTACCAAAGGTCCTCCAGTCGGGTTACTCCATCCGTTACCTGTGCCACTAAGACCATGGACGCATATTTCTACAGACTTTATTACTGATTTACCTACGTCTGGTGGACGGAACACCGTACGGGTCATAGTTGACCGATTCTCTAAAATGGCACACTTCGTTACTCTGGCTAATCTTCCATCAGCATCCCAGTTGGCAAAATTATTTATAGCAGAGATCTTTCGACTTCATGGTCTACCGCAGGAAATCGTGTCTGATAGAGGTCCTCAGTTTGTGGCCAAATTTTGGAGATCCCTATGTTCTGCTCTTGGTGTGAAATTGAACTTCTCCTCAGGATATCCCCAAACGGATGGTCAAACAGAGAGAGTGAACCAGGATCTGGAGACTTTTCTGTGTTTATTCATGTCCTCCTCACAGGACGACTGGCTGGACTTCCTCCCATTCGTAGAGTTTGCCCATAACAATCTCTATCACTTTGCCACACAATCTTCCCCATTCTTCATTAATTATGGTTACCATCCGCGAGTTCCTGACTTCCAACTTCTGCCTACGCACGAGGTTCCTGCCGCAGAGTCGTCACTTCGACAATTTACTGAAACCTGGAAACAAATTCACAAGGCCTTGCTCAAGACATCCAAGAGGTATAAGACCTATGCAGATCTGAAGCGAAACGCTGTACCAAGCCTTAAGGTAGGAGATCGGGTTTGGGTTTCCACACGTAACCAAAGATTTAAAGGTTCCTACAAAAAAGTTTGCTCCCAGATTTATTGGGGCCTACCCAATCCACAAAGTTTTGAATCCTGTGGCTTATAAAGGGAAATGACCTCTGCAGTTAAGAATCCCTAATGCATTTCATATTTCTCTTTTAAAACCTTTGGTACTCAATTGATTCAGAGCTGCTTTGCCTAAATCACCCAAGATTCAATCAGCACAAGGAGACAAATTTGAGAGTCACAAGATAATCGATTCTCGCAGATGTTATGGTCACCTCCAGTACCTTGTTGATTGGAAGGGATATGGACCAGAGGAGAGATCTTGGGTAGAAGCAGAGGATGTCCATGCTCCAAGACTTGTTCGGACATTTCATGCCAAGTTCCCAACTAAACCATATAGGTGTCCGGAGTCCACCCGCGGGGGGGGGGACTGTCAGTGTCTGGAGTCTTACCGGTATGCTGGGGCCGTGGGGCTGGCTTCTCTGGCGGTGTGCGGGCAGAGGTGGGCTGCTGCGCCGGGTCTGTGGGCAACAGTGGCGGCGGTGAGGAGGTCCGCTCGTAATGGCGGGACGCTGCTCTTGCTGAGCCGTTGCTAGGAAACTAGAGGTTGTGAGCAATGTGGCTTTGCAGACAGGTCTGCATTACTGGGCGCCACCATGTTGGAGACCAAGTTTTAAGCATAGTTCCTGTTTTCTGTTTCTTCCAGCCAATCCAGTGGAAGCTCTCCCTAAAAAGGGGGCTGGTTTAGGACAGGGACGCCAGTTCTTCAAGTTACAACCCTGTTGTAAGTGCTTTAGCCTGTGCTCCCAGGATCCTTGTCGGATTCTGGTTACTCCTGCTCCTGCTTGGTCGGTTCTCTGTTGCTGCTGCAGTCCTGCCGTTCCTAACCTGCTACTGCCTGTGGAAGCGCTCCTGGAAAACCCGGTCCAGTAAGACTCTTTGGGCACAGTCGGCCCCGGGTCTTCTGCGTTGTCTTTCAAGCCACACTCCACAGGTCTACTTCACCAGCCACGTCTTTCTACCACTGACCACAACCTGCAGATTCTCTTCAGCCTCATCATCCAAACCACAGTCCACAGTCTTTGTCTCCAGCCACATCTTCAACTACCATCCACAGTTCATCATCTACAGTCTCGTCTTTCAAATCACAGTCCACAGTTCTTACCTCCAGCCACGTCTTTTTTTTGGTATAATCTGTTTTTATTTAGAACAATATAACAATACAGGGATTGCATCACGTTTCAACAAAAGAAGGAGATCGTCAGAACACAAATGAAGGTCTAATATATCATAGCTATAAAGAGTAGGATAGCGCATCGTCCCCATCGCTGGGGTTCAGTATAGGCACTAGCGTTAGTAGGTGTTTCTGTAACATCCATCTGATGTCCTTTCGGCATCAATCCATACTATAATGCAATCGTAGTATCCCTAATAGCATTGTGGAGAAGTAGTAGAAGAGAGAGAGGAATGAAAAGAGAGGAATAGAAGAGAGAGAGCAATGTGTGACCAGACTGGGGATAGCTGTCAAATTGGGGGGGGGGTACAATCTATCTGTTCAATCAATTGCGTGGGTAAATCATTTGACAGCGTAGACATAGTCCTTATAATCCCTGGAAGACACGTACTCCATCCAGGGCATCCATATGGTCATAAACTCCGAGAGTTTATCTCTGGAGACCAGAAGGATATTTTCCATATTCATGTAACAACGAATTCTGTTAAACCATAATTTCCTAGTGGGTGGAAGTTGTGATCTCCATAATGTGGGGATGACTGCCCTCGCTGCATTGGACAGGTGTCGAAGTAACGACGTGTTATGTTGAGCCAGTGAGATTGAGGAGTGGGAAAGTAACCAGAAGGCTGGGTCTGTGGGAACGGGTGTGTGGAGTATGTCTTGAGAGGTGGATATAACATCCCTCCAGAATGGTTTTAGTAGGGGACAGTTCCACCAGATATGCATTAGGGAACCTGTGGCGCTGAGACATCTCCAGCATCTGTCCGTCACTCCAGGATACATGAAGTGGAGGAGAGAGGGGTGTCTGTACCATCTCATTAAGAGCTTATATTGGGTTTCCCTAACTTGTATGCAGACTGAGCTTTTGTGGGATTTGAGGAATATCGTCTGCCAGTCTTTGTCTGTCAGGGAGATCCCGAGATCTCTTTCCCAGGCCAGCTTAAAGGGCATGGGCATCTGGGTGTTTGGGGTCTGCAGTAGCCTATAAAGTGAGGAGATGGTGTGCTGGGGGGGCATGTGGCGACGCACATCCTCTCGAACTGGGTTAACTCTCGTGAGGCCTGGAGATACCTACGCTCGGAGTGCAAAAAGTGTCTAAGTTGCAGGTATTTCCAAAAGTCGCGTTGCGGGATTTCCCACTTGGATCGTATTTCTGAGAATTGCTTAACTCCTGAGGATACTGCCATCTGACCCACTCTAAAGAGGCCCTCGAGGGCCCAGTCACGAAAGTGAGAGGGTGTTAAGCCAGGCTGGAAGTCGGGGTTGGCTAGAAAAGAGGTCAGTGGGCCAAAATCAGAGGAGAGGAAGGGCCAACTGCGTGCCTTTTTCAAGAAGGAGAGGGTCGCTGTAATAGTTGGGTGAGGGGAGAAGGGGTTTGGGCAGGGAGGGGAGCCAGGGAAAGATCTCTGGGAATTGTTGCATGTATAGTCCCTCTATAGTCACCCATTGCTTTGTGTCTCGACTCCTCGTCCAGTCCAGAACCCTATTGAGCAGTATTGCCCAGTAGTAGCCTCTAATGTCAGGCAATTAAAAACCACCACTTCGGGTAGAGCGGGTCATAATGGATCGGCTTATTCTTGGTCGTCTCCGAGACCAGATGAATTGTTGTATTAAAAGTTGGATGGATCTGAACCAGGAGTCTGGGATCTGTATGTGGAGGGTTTGTAGAGTAGTTTAGGGAGGGTATTCATCTTTACAACGTTCACCCTCCCCAGCCAAGAGAGTGGCCTGAGGTACCATCTGCTATAATCAGCCCTGAGTGTTCGGAGGAGGGGGGTAAAGTTTAAAGTGTATAAGTGAGATAGGTCGTTTGGTAGTCATATTCCCAGGTACGACAATTGAAAGGCATTCCAAGTAAAGGGGAAGGATTGTTTAAGTTTAGCTACAGTGTCGGGGGGGGGGGGGGGAGATGTTCAAGGTGCATGATTTGGACATGTTGATCTTGAAGTTGGAGAGTGATCCGAAGTGGGATAGCTCTCGCATAAAGTGAGGGAGGGAGTAGATCGGGTGTGTTATTGTGGCTAGTAGATCGTCCGCAAACAGGGAAAGTGTGTGCTCCGTGTCACCAATCATCAAGCCCTTGATGTCTTCATTGGCCCTAATGTTAGGGTCTCCTGCCCTATGCTGCCACGTCGTCATGGCAACCGGGAGGCAAGTGCTAGCGGAGTAACCTGAGCGCAGCTGATACTCCGGTTCGGGTCTTTTGCTGTGCAGTGGTTACAGGCTCTGTGCACGGCAGGGGATCCGGTGCTGGTTTTTGTGCTCACAGTCTGTGAGGTCTGAGTGGGGCATGGACAGCACCTGCTATATAAACCCTCTTCTCAGGT
Organism: Pseudophryne corroboree; assembly: GCF_028390025.1. Taxonomy (NCBI): domain Eukaryota; kingdom Metazoa; phylum Chordata; class Amphibia; order Anura; family Myobatrachidae; genus Pseudophryne; species Pseudophryne corroboree. The sequence continues at coordinate 917,234,300 of NC_086447.1, read as the reverse complement.
TAGGCAGATGCTGCTGAATCTTTGTTGGTTAGTCAGTTCCTGAAAGTTAGCTAGTACTGTGTAACTTTGTATTTGCTTGTTGCTTACTGCAAATAAGCCTTGGGATTTGGTACTACACTCTGCCAATCCAGACCTAGCAGTAAGACTGGAGTCAGTCATTTAACCTGCTGGGGTTCTTTTGCTACTCTGTGAACCTAGCAAGTTTGCGGCTGTATTCTCAGACTTGCCTGCCAAAATCCTTTCTCACTGTGCAAGGTGTCCAGGTGTCAGTGGCAGTAAGCTGAACCGGTGCACTGCAAGTGAGGACTAGGATTGTGGAGACTCTCCTTGTGTCTATTATTCCATCTCTGACCAAGGAGTTTACTGCCACACCCGTTGGTAACCCTTTAGGGTTTTGCTGTTGCCCTTAGCAACAGCATTTCGGGTTCTCTACGTATTAAATCACTACATCTCGCTTCTTTCCATCTGAGCATTCCTAATACTAGGGAGACACCCAGTTTCTTAGCCTTTGGGCTTCTCTGTTCACTTTGTGTTTATTTTGTTACCCTATCACCTTCTGTGTATGTAATGTCATATTTCCCAGTCTGTCTGTGAGTTAATTTGTTTTGCATCCCTCTCCATTCAGACACCAGTACATTCCTGCTGGCACTGGTGTGCATAACACCTAATAGCTCTAGCAAGAGCTTCGATACAGAGGACAAAAAGTAGATGAGATAATGGGCAACCCTGTCTTGTCCCATTGCTAATGGGGAAGGATTCTGACAAAGATCCATTCACTCGTACCCGTGCTGTGTGAGATCCATGAAGACCCATTATCCTATTAAGCATCTGGGGACCCAGTCCAATATGCTCCAGCACGGACCTCATAAAGCCCCAACCGACCCTATCAAAAGCCTTTTCAGCATCAGTGGACAATAACACTGTGGGTGGGCCACCTTGGGATGCGATATGAATCAGGTTCAGTAACTTAGTGGTGTTATCTTTGGCCTCGCGGCCTGGGACAAACCCCACCTGGTCGTTGTGGATTAGGGAAGGCTGGAATGCGTTCAATCTGATTGCCATTCATTTTGCGAAGAGCTTGACATCGATGTTTAGGAGAGATATGGGTCTATAGCTGGAGCATACCGAGGGGTCCTTACCAGACTTGGGCAGAACGGAGATGTGTGCTTCCAAGGATTGGCTAGAGAAATAGGTGTCTGCGGATATTGAATTGAAGGTAAGGAGAAGTGAGATCTCTGAATTGTTTATAATAGGTGATGGTGAAGCCATCTGGTCCTGGGCTTTTACCAGACGGTGTCATGGTCAGGGCAGTCTCCAGTTCTTGTTGGGTAAAGGGTAGTTCCAATGCTTCCCTGTCTAAAGGTAGCAAGCCGGGGTAGGACACCTTTTCTAAGTATGCCTTTGCCTGTAAATAATCGTATGGGGGCGCGGTGTTGTCCGGTCAATTTTCTAGATTATATAGAAGGGAGTAGTACTGTTTGAAGCTTGCCACGATTTCTGGGGTTTTGAATCGGGGGGTATTCCCGAGGTCCTTTACAGTATTAATGTATAAGGAGGAGCGTTGGGCCTTGAGAGCCTGGGCCAAAAGGCGACTAGGTTTGTTACCCCATTGGTAGTATTTAGAGTTACATTTTTGTACAGAAAGTTGGATGCTATCAGTAAGGGATTTCTTTAGTTGGGCCCGTGTATCTAGCAGCTCTAGGTAATCCGTTTCCGACATAGTCGATTTATGTAGGGATTCGAGACGATGTAGTTGGTTTAGCAGTTTAGTGATTAATGCTGATTTCTGCTTCTTCATAAATGTCCCCAGCTGTATGAGTTTACCTTGTATGGTGCATTTATGTGCTTCCCATAGGGTAATCTTTGAGACATCATCGGTGTCATTCATGGAGAATAACTCAGCCAGAGCTTTTTCTATTTCACCTCTGCAATATTGATCTTGCAGCAGTGACTCGTTGAGGCGCCAGGTCCATTGACCTGGGGTATTCTGGGGGGTCGAAAGCGTCATGTGTGCTGGGGCATGATCAGACCAGGTTATCGAGCCTATAGAAGAGTCTATCAATGAGGGGAGATGCCTGTGACTCAAAAATATATAATGGAGGCGGGAATAGGCATTGTGTGGGGGGGAGTAGAAAGAGTAGTCCCTGTTTGAGGGGTGAAGAATCCGCCAGGAGTCAGCCAGTTGGAGGTCGTGAAACATTTTCCTAACCTGTCGGTATTGGCGTTGGGAAGTCCGGGGAGCATTAGAAGATGAATCTAGTGATGGATCCATTATCCAATTCAGATCACCTCCAAGAACAACCACCCCAGAAAGGAGTGGCTCCACTCGGAGGAGTGCATTGCGGAAAAATGGGACCTGATCCTTATTTGGGGCGTAGAGTGCAATAAATGTGTATGAACAGGTGCATATTTTACAACGCACCATCAGGAGACGACCTGGGACCAATTTATGGACCGAGATGTCTGACAGTTGGAGGGTCCTAGAAAACACTATCGCTACGCCTTTCGATTTAGAATCTGGATTGTTATTGTAAAAATCCTGGGGGTAGCGGAAATTGGTCAGGGGAGGATTCTTAGCTGAAATTTTAAAATGCGTATCCTGGACCATTGCAACGTCTATTCTATCAGCGCAAAGGGACCTTAAAAGATATGATCTTTTCTCCGGGACATTTAGACCCTTCGCATTAATCAAAGCAATTTTAATTTTGCCGGTGGACGTCATGGGAGATATGTATTATGATGAAGTGCATTGAGTTCAGAATGGTCAGTGAAAGGAGAGAAAGAGAAGTAGGGAGGAAAAAAAGAAAAGGGACAGAGCATGGAGAAAAAACTATAATAACATTCAAACAACATTCAAAAAAACCCGCATTGGGATAACCGATCCGTCTAAGGATCGGGCACCCAAGAGGCCAAACAGCCAGAGGCGGGTGTGGGGCGGATGAGGGAGCCACCGCCAAAGGCATAGTGATAATGAGATAAGACATTGTAGTAAACAATATACATATATAAACTAACTGAGTGTAAATAAGCTATAAATCTTAAACCTCATCAACATAAGGAAATCTTCAAATAGTGAAAAATATATAAGAAGTCCCATAATGATAGCACAAGACATAGTAATAATCAATGACCCATTACGTATTGGGGAGGTGAGGTCAGGGCCTCAGTATCAGCGGAAGTTCACATGGAGGTTCTTCATTAGCGTGACGTGGTATCACGATATAATCCAAGAATAGTGTCCCACTGTAACCTGCAGAGGTTCCGGAAGTAGGACTAGGGCAAACAAAGGAGTCTAGATAATCGGTCAGGTAACATGTGAATCTTTGTTGGGAGGGGATCCAGTTGTGCCTTTCCCTCCAGCCTTTCGTACCACCTGCCAAGGTGGTCCTGTGTTCAGGGGTTGGAAAGATGGTAAATCTGGAATAGGGAAGTCCCAATCGCGTAGGTCAGGTTTTGGTATGCCAAGTCCCATGCAAAACTCTGGGAGATCCGAGTGGGAGTTGAGGGTGTGGGTTTTTCCGGATGAGGAGACCTGGAGGCTGAAGGGAAAGCCCCACCGATATTTCAATTGACGTTTGCGAAATTCTTCCGTCAGGGGCTTGAGGGCTTTCCGTTGTTGTAATGTGTGCCAGGACAGGTCTTGGTATATTTGTATCGCGGAACCATTGAAGTCCACTCCATCAAGTTGGCGCTCTTTGCGCATGATGTCTTCTTTTTGGGAGAAATAATGCAGCCTGTATATGACATCTCGTGGTCTATCTGCGGGGAGGCCCCTTGGTTTCAGAGCGCGATGGGCCCTATCGAAGGTAATGGTATCGTTAGGGTCGCTACCTAGGATCTCGTTAAAGATCTTCGTTAGGGCGTCGATCAGGCCTGTTGGAGGAACTTCTTCTGGTAGGCCGCGTATGCGAATATTGTTTCTCCTCCCTCTGTTGTCCAAATCTGTCAACCGCAGCTGAAGGGAGCGGATCTCCGATGATTGAATTTCAATGACGGTCGTCAATGACTTTAGAAAAGTATCAGAGGAGGTTTGATGATCTTCCAAGCTCGACACCCGGTCAGAGATGTGGGAAATGTCTTGTCTCATAGCAGCCAGTTCCCGTCTCACTGTGTCTTGTAAGTCTTGTTTAGTGGGTAGGGTCTTCATGTAAGCTAATATATCTTGCAGGCCTTTGTCACCCGAGGGGCAAGCATATGGTGTATCTGTGCTTGGAGAAGACGGGTGGGGAGCTGGCGGGAGAATGTGGGAGGTTGCTGCAGGAGGGTTGTCAGATGGAGCAGGCGAAGTAGATTGTAAGAAGGGCCTCATTGCAGATTGCGACATGTTCCCCCGAGGAGTCGGTTTGCCGGTCTTCTGGGAAGATTTCTTGTTCCTGGACATCACTCAGTTAGCGTCGAGATGCTTAATTTCCCGGGATCGAGTTGACGAGGTGAGATATGATTACATGATTAGCATAAAAGTGCCTTCAGCGGTATGACTCCCCGTGGGTTGGCATCAGCGGCACATTACGGCGTCAGTGTCCACGGCAGCCGGTTTAAATGTATATCTTAAAGCATTATAGGATCTGAGAGGCTGAAGTCTGATCATATAATATCTCTCATTCAAGCAGAGGTATATTTCTTCAGTAAATTACTCCACTAGGGGGAGTCTTCGATGTGAGCTGCAATGTAGAGCCTGTGGCTTGGCGAGTACCGGTGCCTGCTGGGTATTATTTAGGAATGGAGACCCCGGATTCAGAAGGGGAACTAGGCCCCGACCTGCAGGTGAGCGATGGAGCCTCCCTCAGCACCACAACCCAGCCCCAAGAGCAGAGAGTATGCAGGTGAGGTGGGAGTGTGTTTTTATGTGGGGTGTATTGTGCCTGGCAGGTCCGTGCTCTTCAAAGGCCGGGTGTCCGGGAGTACTGTGGGCTTTGCAGACCTCAGAGGGTGTGAGGTGTGACCTCAGAGTGTCCCTTCCCCGAGGCCGCCGAGCATCTGTGTGGTCCGGGCGGGAGAAGCAGCTGTGACTCAGAGCCGCGGAAGGGAGGGAGCCAGCCCGCGAATTACCTGGCGGATCAGTGCGGGTAGCTGACGCAGCAGTCGCAGGGCGGGCTCCGGCTATGGAGCGCACTCACCGCTTCGTGGAGATCCATCCCCTCGTCCCGCTGGCGGGTCTCGGTATGTGCAGAGAGGGCTGCTCGTTCCCAGCAGGGAGTCCGTGTGTAGCTGGTGGATGGTGGGCGGGTGCCGTCGGCTGTCCTCTCCACTCCAGGCCCCGGCTTCTGTTTGGGGGGGTAGACCGCAGCCCGCAGGAGCGCTTAAAAGCGATCCCTGACTCCGCGGGTCCCCCAGGAGATAGCAGCGGGGTAAGGAGGGCCCTCTGGGTAGCTTTGTTTATCAGGGGTGCGGGAATAGGGGATTAGAATCTTTAATGTGTGCCGTTTGGGGAGAGCTGGGACACTGCACGTCCTCTCCACTTGCCAGCCAAGCCACGCCAGCCACGTCTTTTAACCACCATCCACAGTTCCGCAGTTCATTATTCACAACCTCGTCTTCCAAGCCACCGCCTGCAGTTCTTTATCCGCAACTATGTTCTTTAACCATCATGCTCCAGCCACAGTTCTCCACCTCAGCCCTGTACATAATAAGTACTATTCATTGACTTTCAACCCAGCCTACGTTTTTCATTGCTCCGTGTCCCATGCGAAGGAACTATATCCAACCTCCTCATCTTGTTCACCCACAGCCATGTACCTCCTCGGGAAAGTCTCAGCTACCGGATCCTCAAACTTTGCTAGATGTGACAGCGAGGAAATAACTGGCCCGCTGGTAACTGTAGTTCTATAAAAAAAAACACAACACACACACCTTGAAAGTACAAATTTATTAAAACACATGCATTCACACATACTTACCTACATCCAACGCCAAGAATCATTTCCACTTATCTATGTAGAATCCAATAGGGGTACCTGTAAAAATTAGAGATTACTTACCTATATCCCATGCCGATCACGTCCACTTGTCCAGTAGAATCCAATAGAGGTACCTGTAGAGGAGAAAGGGCATACAATTTGCTTTGTAAAAGACTTCCCTCCCTATACACTCAGTATAGAATTCAGGTTTTGAGGGAGAGAGAGACACCCACCTTGGATGAAGCTGTAGATTCTGGCCTCCAGCTGCTCCTTCTGTTGCCAGCGGAGGGAGCAGGTCTGCCAGCGGCTCATTTCAGCATCCCCCGGCATGGACACAGAGACACACAGGAAGGGGGAACATGCGTCAGGTGTGGGTGGCCTTCTGTTGCCGGCGGAGGGAGCAGGAATCCCACGGCGCGGACACAGGAGAGAGAACATGCGGCAGGAGGGGGACTGTGGCTGATCAGGAAGTGGCCGCCTCGGGTAACGGAGAGGGAGGTGAGCACTCATCCTTCAGCGTATGGGTGATTGGAACAGCGGATCCGCTGTCCAATCACACTGGCCCTATCAACGAGGCACTTATAATAGTGCCGCTTTCTCGTCGATTTGCAATGGGCTTTTACAGCCCAGTGCTTGGCCAAGCCCCCCACTTTATCCTCATTCCAATTCACAATGGGAGGCACTGTTATCAGTGCTTCCTAACCTACTTTCAGTGCTTACAATGAATATAATAATACAACGAAGATACTTATGACACAGAATATGTGTCATAAGTATCTTCCTTCTATTATTTTAATCATTAATGACAGGGGAGGCACTGCCTCCCCTGACTGCACGTCCCTGCTATAGATGTCCGGTGGACACTTTTCGTGTTTTGGTTCTAATTCCACTTTCGTGTTTTGGTTTTGGCTTGGTTTTAGGAAAACCACCCTTTCGTGTTTTGATCTGGATGATTTTTGAAAAAAACATAAAAACAGCTAAAATCACAGAATTTGGGGGTAAATTTGCACCTACGGTATTATTAACCTCCATAACATTCATTTCCACTCATTTCCAGTCTATTCTGAAAACCTCACAATATTGTTTTTAGGCCTAAAAGTTGCACGAAGGTGGCTGTATGACTAAGCTAAGCGACAAAAGTGAGCGGCACAAACACCTGGCCCATCTAGGAGTGGCACTGCAGTTGCAGACAAGATGGCACTATTCAAAAACTAGTCCCCAAACAGCACATGATGATAAGAAGAAAAAGAAGTGCAAGATGGAATTGTCCTTGGGCCCTCCCACCTAAACTTATGTTGTATAAACAGGACATGAACACTTTAACAAACCAATCATTTCAGCTACAGGGTCTGCCATACAACTGTGGCTGAAATGAGTGGTTTGTTTGGGCCCCCACCAAAAAAGAAGCAATCAATCTCTACTTGCACAAACTGGCTCTACAGAGGCAAGATGTCGACCTCAGCCTCCGATTCTTCACCGTTTTCACTGTGTACATCCTACTCCTCACAGAGTATTACTTCGTCCACACTGGAATCTACCATCACATGTTCCTGTGTACTTTCTGGAGGCAATTGCTGGTAAAGGTCTTCCTGGAGGAATTTATCATTCATTTTGATGAACATCATCTTCTCCACATTTAGTGGAAGTAACCTCCTACGCCGATCGCTGACAAGGTTACCGGCTGCACTAAACACTCTTTCGGAGTACACACTGGAGGGGAAGGGGGGGGGGCAACTTAGGAAAAATAAAGCCAGTTTGTGCAAGGGCATCCAAATTTCCTCTTTTACCTGCCAGTATATATACACGGTCTGTCTGTCATGCCTACAGTGATGCTGTCACTCATATAATCCTCCACCATTATTTCAATGGTGACAGAATCATAGGCAGTGACAGTAGACATGTCCATAATCATTGGCAGATCCATCAGTCCGGACCAGATGTCAGCTATCGCTCCTGACTGCTCTGCATCACTGCCAGCGGGTGTTTTTGGAAATGTTATCCTTTTCCTGGCAGCTCCAGTGGCGGTAGAAAATGAAGGAGGAGCTGTTGGCGGGTCACATTCCGCTTGACTTGACAATTGTCTCACCAGCAGGTCTTTTAACATCTGCAGACTTGTGTCTGCCAGAAAGAGAGATACAATGTAGGCTTTAAACCTAGGATCGAGCACGGTGGCCAAAATGTAGTGCTCTGATTTCAACAGATTGACCGCTCGTGAATCATGGTTAAGTGAAAGAAGGGCTCCATCCACAAGTCCCACATGCCTAGCGGAATCGCTCCATCTTAGCTCCGCCTTCAATCTCTCCAGCTGCTTCTGCAAAAGCCTGATGAGGGGAATGACCTGACTCAAGCTGGCAGTGTCTGAACTGACTTCACGTGTGGCAAGTTCGAAGGGTTGGAGAACCTTGCACAAGACAGAAATCATTCTCCACTGCACTTGAGTCAGGTGCATTACCCCTCCTTTGCCTATATCATAGGTGGATGTATAGGCTACAATGGCCTTTTGCTGCTCCTCCATCCTCTGAAGCATATAGAGTGTTGAATTCCACCTCTTTACCACCGCTTGCCTCAGTTGATGGTGGGGCAGGTTCAGGAGTGTTTGCTGGTGCTCCAGTCTTTGGCACGCAGTGGCAGAATACCATAAGTGTCTCGCAATTTTTCGGGCCACCGACATCATTTCCTGCACACCCCTGTCATTTTTCAAAAACATCTGCCCCACCAAATGAATCGTATGTGCAAAACATGGGACATGCTGGAATTTGGACAGATGTAATGCACGCACAATATTGGTGGCGTTGTCCAATATCATAAATCGCCAGGAGAGTCCGATTGGGGTAAACCATTCTGCGATGATGTTCCTCAGTTTCCGTAAGAGGTTGTCAGCTGTGTTCCTCTTAAGGAAAGCGATGATACATAGCGTAGCCTACCTAGGAACAAGTTGGCGTTTGCGATATGCTGCTACTGGTGCCGCTGCTGTTGTTGCTGCCGGAGGCCATACATATACCCAGTGGGCTGTTACAGTCATATAGTCCTTAGTCTGCCCTGTTGCACTTGTACACATGTCCGTGGTTAAGTGGACACTAGATACAACCGCATTTTGTAGGACACTGGTGACTCTTTTTCTGACGTTGTGGAGATTCTCGGTATCGCCTGGCTAGAGAAGTGGAACCTAGATGGTATTTGATACCGGGGACACAGTATCGCCAAACAATTCTCTAAGTCCCACTGAACTAATGGTCAATACCGGACACACATCTAACACAAACATAGCTGTCAAGGCCTCAGTTATCTGCTTTGCAAAAGGATGACTGCTGTCATATGTCATCTTCCTCACAAAGGACTGTTGGACAGTCAATTGCTTACTGGAAGTAGTACAAGTGGTCTTCCGACTTCCCCTCTGGGATGACGATCCACTCCCAGCAGCAACAACAGCAGCAGCAGCAACAGCATGCGTACCACTCAAAGATCATCCGGAGGAGTCCCGGTTGGGAGAGGACTCCTCAGTCTTGACAGTGACATGACCTGCAGGACTACTGACGTTCCTGACTGAGGAGGAAGTTGACATTGAGGGAGTTGGTGGTGTGGCTTGCAGGAGCTTGGGTACAGGAGGATGAAGGAATTTAGGTGTCAGTGGACTGCTTACGCTCTTAACCAAAGTTTCACAACTTGACACTGACTTCTGATGAATGCGCAACAGGTGACGTATATGGGAGGATGTTCGTAGGTGGTTAACATCCTTACCCCTGCTTATTACAGATTGACAGAGGCAACAAATGGCTTGACACCTGTTGTCCGGATTTGTGTAGAAATAATTCCACACCTAAGCGGTGGCTTTTTTGGTAGTTCTGAAGAAACAGCCCGGTATTAGAGGCTGAGAAACGCGTCAAGCATTCCGCCCGACGTCCTGCCCGGTATCCTGGGTATTCAACATTCAGCACACCCACAGCACATTCAGCGGTTCCTGCTACGGATGCACGAGCGAACGGCTCCTGACTTCATCAGCCGCGAACGGCTTTCTGGTCTTAGGTAGCCGCGCTCTGAAGTGGTCCCCGTGAAGCGCAGTCTTCAACAGTGATACCGACACCTTGCTGTGCCGCTGTTCAGCGGTGTGGGCAGCCGGCGCCCACTACAGGAAAAGACACTAAAGGGAAAATTTCCATCATTTAAAAGTGGGTAAGCTTCATTATATGAGACTGCATAATCAGTGATTTGGCTAAATTATCACTGCACATATATGGAAATTTGCACAAATTAAGCTACCCATAGAAAGTCTACGTGATCTGGATAAGACTGCAATATATAAGCTGATTAATACCATATAAATACTTCACTGTGGATGGACTTCCTAAACAGCATCTAAGGAACCCATGTGAATTAATTAGCCCATGCATGGAGCTTAACCCTATAAGTACTAGTACATTTTAATTGCTGCAGCATTTATTGGGAATTAAGAGGTTATGTTCTTTTTAAAGGTGATTATTTGGAATCATTGAATGTTTGGTGTGTATTGTGTCACAACTGAGGGCCTGAGCTGACGGGAGGCAGCCTCAGTTGTAGGGGCTGAGATGTACCGGAACCTGGGAGGTTGTATCAGACCCCTGGACATGTAAGTAACATGAATAATAACTGCCCGAAGGCGTGACCACGACAACTTGGATAAAAGTCAATGATGTTTATTATGACAACTCCGCAACACAGCAGCAGAAAGAAAACGTAAAAGTCAGCAAAGAATAAATACAGTTCCTGAGTACTACAGGATGGCAGGAGCCACAGGGCACTGGTAGTGTGAGATAGTTCTTATGATCTTCTAGATGGAAAGTCCTTACCAGGCCCGACTGTAGCAATGGAGATAACCCAGGATTGTGCCAGCTGGTGTTCCAGGAAAAGCTGGGTTGCTGAAGGTAAAACAGCTGCTGTGGATACTGGCTGGAACCAGACTGTTGTTAGCACGGAGTGGATACTGGCTGGAACCAGTTAAATAATAAATGAACTTGGGAGCGATGAAATATGAACTGAAATGTAGAACTTGAGAGCGGAGAAATAATAATACCGGTGGAGAGTGGTAAAGTGTAGAAAGGACACCGGCCCTTTAAGGGAATCTGTACTCTGCTGGAAGCTGAGCTGGAAGCAGGTAATGTTGTAGCTGGAAACAGATGAATCCACAATGGATTGGAGAGTCAGGCTACACCGCAGATGGAATGCTGGTGCGGGTCTCTATGGTGGAAGTCTTGAGACAGGAGCTGGAACCTGGAAGACAATCACAGGAGAGAGACAAACAGGAACTAGGTTTGACAACCAAAGCACTGACGTCTTCCTTGCTCAGGCACAGCTTACTTATACCTGCAGCAAGGAAGGGGTTGGCTAGGCAATTATGCAAAACAACAATACAGACAGCAGATTGGTGGAAATGATCAGATGACAGAATCCAAGATGGCTGCGCCCATGCAGACACTTGGAGGGAAGTTTGGTTTGTAATCCATGTGGTCTGGGAAACAGTAATGGCGGCGCCGGCCACCGGAGACAGGAGACGCCAGGCTGATAGATGCACATTTAACCACGCGGGCACAGCAGAGGCCGCGGCTGATGAAAACACCACTCTGACACTCTGCATGTGGAAACTCAGGAACAGCGGGATCCGGTCCTGGAACGCTGAGCCCGCCTTAGGAGGCATCTGAAGGGTAAGTAATGGCGTCCAGATACCCGGATCGTGACAGCACCCCCCCCTTTAGGAGTGGCCCCAGGACACTTCTTAGGCTTTAAAGGAAACTTTGCGTGGAAATTTCGGACCAAGGCAGGAGCATGGACGTCAGAGGCATTGGTCCAAGAGCGTTCTTCAGGACCATAGCCCTTCCAGTCAATGAGATACTGAAGTTGACCGTAACGGTGACGTGAGTCCAGGATCTTGGCCACTTCATACTCAACGCCTCGTTGAGTTTGGACTTTCGGAGTTGGTGGAAGTGAGGAATGAAACCGATTCAAGATTAGCGGTTTCAACAGGGAAACATGGAATGTCCTGGGTATTTTTAAGAAGGGAGGTAACTGGAGTCTGTAAGCAACAGGATTGATGACTTGATCAATTTTAAAAGGACCGATGTAGCGAGGTGCAAACTTCATACTGGGAACTCTTAACCTCAAATTCTTCGTGGATAACCATACCCGATCACCCACCTTGAGAGCAGGAACTGCTCGACGCTTCTTATCCGCAAACTTCTTGTACCTGAACGATGCCTTGAGCAGAGCTGATCGTACGCTCTTCCAGATGTTGGCAAACTGATGCAAGGTGATATCCACTGCGGGAACAGAAGTTGCTGGAAGCGGTTGGAACTCAGGGACTTTAGGGTGGAATCCAAAGTTGGTGAAGAATGGTGTTGAAGAAGATGAAGAATGATACTGGTTGTTATGACAGAACTCGGCCCAGGGAAGTAATTGAACCCAGTCATCTTGAGAGGAGGACACATAGATGCGGAGGAAGGCCTCCAAGTCCTGATTCACCCTCTCAGTTTGACCATTGGTCTGAGGATGGTAAGCCGTGGAAAACTTTAACTTGACTTGGAGGACTTGACATAAACTTCGCCAGAATTTGGCTGTGAATTGAACTCCTCGATCTGAGATAATTTCTTCTGGAAGACCGTGGAGTCGGAAGATCTCTTGTATGAATACTTGAGCCAACTTGGAAGCTGACGGAAGACCGGTGAGAGGAATGAAGTGTGCCATCTTGGTGAACCGGTCAACTACCACCCAGATGGTATTGAACTTGTTGCACATGGGCAAATCTGTAATAAAATCCATCGACAAATGGGTCCATGGTCGACGGGGAACAGATAGTGGAACCAGTTGCCCCGCAGGCGACTGGCGGGATACTTTATGTTGAGCACACTTTGGGCAAGATGCAATAAACTCCAAAATGTCCTTTTTCAGAGTTGGCCACCAATAGGACCTAGAGATAAACTCCAGGGTTTTTTGGATACCTGTATGTCCGGCAAAACGGGAAGCATGGGCCCAATGCATGAGCTTCTTCCTTAGTGTCGGCTTCACAAAACTTTTCCCTGATGGGGGCGTAGAGTCCATCCCTACCGTGGAGAATGCCAACGGATTTATAATAGGATGCTTGTCTGAAGACTCTGACTCATTTTCTTGCTCCCATGAGCGGGAAAGGGCATCAGCCTTGCGATTCTGAGAGCCCGGACAGAACTGGAGTTTAAAGTCGAACCTGGAAAAGAAAAGTGCCCATCTGGCCTGACGAGGGTTGAGACATTGTGCGCCTTTTAGATATAGAAGGTTCTTGTGGTCTGTAAGGATGGTGATTGAATGAGAAGCTCCCTCCAACAGATATCTCCACTCCTCTAGAGCGAGCTTGATGGCTAGCAACTCCTGGTCGCCAATGGCATAGTTGTGCTCCGCTGGGGAGAACTTCCGTGAGAAGAAACTGCAAGGATGTAAATGACCATCTTTAGCCCTCTGAGATAACACCGCTCCTACTCCAACGGAGGAGGCATCCACCTCTAAGATGAAAGGAGAGTCGATGTCAGGCTGTTTCAGGACAGGTGCAGAGATGAACCTCTGTTTTAAAAGATGAAAAGCTTGCATGGCTTCTTCAGACCACTTGGACGGGTTAGCACCCTTCTTGGTGAAAGCAGTAATAGGCGCCACAATGGTGGAAAAGTCTCGTATAAACTTTCGGTAATAATTGGCGAACCCTAAGAACCTCTGGACCCCTTTGAGGGTTAAGGGTACCGGCCAATTTTGGATTGCTTGTAGTTTCTCAGGATCCATCTCTAGTCTGGAACCGGACACAATGTACCCTAGAAACGGAATGGACTTGACTTCAAAGACGCATTTCTCTAATTTGCAGTAGAGACGATTGACACGGAGACGGGACAGAACCTCCTTTACCCAGAAACGATGTTCCTCTAAATCGTTGGCAAAAATTAGGATATCATCTAGATAGACCACGACATGACGGTATAGAATGTCTCTGAAGATCTCATTGACGAAATGCTGGAAGACAGCTGGAGCATTGCTCAATCCGAAGGGCATGACGAGGTACTCATAATGTCCGTCACGGGTGTTAAATGCGGTCTTCCACTCGTCACCCTCACGGATCCGGATTAGATTGTATGCACCTCTCAGGTCCAGCTTTGTAAAGATGGTAGCTCCGCTAACTCTGTCAAAGAGCTCAGTAATCAGGGGTAAAGGATAGCGGTTCTTGATGGTAATGTCGTTCAAACCTCTGTAGTCGATGCACGGCTGCAGACCACCATCTTTCTTCTTTACAAAAAAGAAGCCTGCGCCGGCTGGAGAAGAAGAAGGTCGAATGAACCCCTTTGCTAGGTTCTCTTTAATGTATTCCTCCATAGAATGCGTCTCGGGGAGAGACAACGGATAAGTTCGGCCTCGAGGTGGAACCTTCCCTGGAACGCGATCAATCGGGCAGTCCCATTCTCTATGAGGAGGAAGGATATCAGCAGAAGCTTTACTGAACATATCCGTGAAATCTTGATATGGAGGAGGTGGAACATCAGACGACCTGGGGGAGGAAGAACAGACAGGCAACACTTTAAACAAACATGTCTTAGTACAGGAGGAACCCCATGCCAGGATTTGCGTAGTCGTCCAATCAATTGTAGGATTGTGAAGACGGAGCCATGGAAGGCCCAGGACCACAGGATGTGTGGCTCTTGGAATCACTAAAAAAGAAATAAGTTCGGAATGAAGAACTCCCACTCTCAGACGAACTGGTAGAGTCCTTAGAGAAATAACTGTATCAAAAATTTTACTGCCATCCACAGCAGTTAAGGAAAAGGACGAAGGAAGTCTCTCGGTGGGTAGGGACCACCGTTTAACATAGGCTTCGGTAATAAAGTTCCCAGCTGCTCCGGAATCCAGGAGGGCAATGACGTTCTGATAACGTTGAGCAACTTGAAGCGAGACTGGGAGTTTACAATCTTGAGGAGATGGAGAGGAGATCATTACTCCTAGCCGGCCCTCTCCTTGGCGAGCTAGGATTTGGAGTTTCCCGGACGTTTGGGACAGGCATTAATGGTGTGAGACGGAGCTGCACAATACAGACAGAGAAACTCGGAGAGGCGTCTTCGGCGCTCAGCAGGAGTTAAACGGGAACGGCCAATTTGCATGGGTTCATCTTTAGTTGGTGACAGTTGGCGAGGAGGAGGAGCAGAAGATTTTGGAGCAGATGATCTTCCACGCTCAGTTGCTCTCTCTCTGAAACGTAAGTCAACTTTCGTACAAAGTGAGATTAGCTCATCTAACTTGGAGGGTAAGTCTCTGGTAGCTAACTCATCTTTAATACGCTCGGATAAACCATGCCAGAATGCAGCATACAGGGCCTCGTCGTTCCATGCCAGTTCGGATGCCAGGATCTGGAACTGTATAAGATATTGTCCTACAGTACGTGATCCCTGGCGTAAACGGAGAATCTCAGACGAAGCTGAAGTTACCCGGCCTGGCTCGTCGAAGATGCGCCTGAATGTTGACACGAATGCAGTGTAAGAAGATAGCAGGGTGTCGGACCTCTCCCATAACGGTGATGCCCAATCAAGGGCTGAGCCACTGAGAAGAGAAATAATGTAGGCAATTTTTGTACGGTCACTGGGAAAATTGCCAGGTTGTAGCTCAAACTGAATCTCACACTGGTTGAGAAATCCCCTGCAGAATCTTGGAGATCCTTAAAATTTTGCTGGCGTTGGAAGATGAAGACGTGGAGCAGAAATGGGTAAGGTGGGTGGGGTTATAGCTGGAGTCACTGTGGTTGACGCACCAGACGCGCCTGATCCACGGAGAGTTGTCTGAATCCCATCCAGCCGAGTAGAGAGATCCTGGAGACAGCGGATGATGTGGCCCTGTGCAGCCTCCTGATGTTCTAGTCGGGCTGCCAGTTCTTGCATCGGCCTGGCCGCTAGATCCTGGTCTCCGGCTGGATTCATTAGGTCAGTGCTTACTGTCACAACTGAGGGCCTGAGCTGACTGGAGGCAGCCTCAGTTGTAGGGGCTGAGATGTACCGGAACCTGGGAGGTTGTATCAGACCCCTGGACATGTAAGTAACATGAATAATAACTGCCCGAAGGCGTGACCACGACAACTTGGATAAAAGTCAATGATGTTTATTATGACAACTCCGCAACACAGCAGCAGAAAGAAAACGTAAAAGTCAGCAAAGAATAAATACAGTTCCTGAGTACTACAGGATGGCAGGAGCCACAGGGCACTGGTAGTGTGAGATAGTTCTTATGATCTTCTAGATGGAAAGTCCTTACCAGGCCCGACTGTAGCAATGGAGATAACCCAGGATTGTGCCAGCTGGTGTTCCAGGAAAAGCTGGGTTGCTGAAGGTAAAACAGCTGCTGTGGATACTGGCTGGAACCAGACTGTTGTTAGCACGGAGTGGATACTGGCTGGAACCAGTTAAATAATAAATGAACTTGGGAGCGATGAAATATGAACTGAAATGTAGAACTTGAGAGCGGAGAAATAATAATACCGGTGGAGAGTGGTAAAGTGTAGAAAGGACACCGGCCCTTTAAGGGAATCTGTACTCTGCTGGAAGCTGAGCTGGAAGCAGGTAATGTTGTAGCTGGAAACAGATGAATCCACAATGGATTGGAGAGTCAGGCTACACCGCAGATGGAATGCTGGTGCGGGTCTCTATGGTGGAAGTCTTGAGACAGGAGCTGGAACCTGGAAGACAATCACAGGAGAGAGACAAACAGGAACTAGGTTTGACAACCAAAGCACTGACGTCTTCCTTGCTCAGGCACAGCTTACTTATACCTGCAGCAAGGAAGGGGTTGGCTAGGCAATTATGCAAAACAACAATACAGACAGCAGATTGGTGGAAAGGATCAGATGACAGAATCCAAGATGGCTGCGCCCATGCAGACACTTGGAGGGAAGTTTGGTTTGTAATCCATGTGGTCTGGGAAACAGTAATGGCGGCGCCGGCCACCGGAGACAGGAGACGCCAGGCTGATAGATGCACATTTAACCACGCGGGCACAGCGGAGGCCGCGGCTGATGAAAACACCACTCTGACACTCTGCATGTGGAAACTCAGGAACAGCGGGATCCGGTCCTGGAACGCTGAGCCCGCCTTAGGAGGCATCTGAAGGGTAAGTAATGGCGTCCAGATACCCGGATCGTGACATATTGTATGTTGAACATTCCAGGATAAGCGGATTATTCTATTGAGATTGTATTAATTATTTTTAAGAAATAAATTTATTAGACTGTTCATTGGTAGCGCTTCTCTGAGTATTTATTGTTCTGCATTTTTTTGGGTTGAGGATCAGCATCTCGCCCTTGAGAGGCTGCAGCCAGTGAACAGCTATAATATTTTAGGTGTCCTTTAGCCATATTTCCTAGCGCCCACACACTTTCTCTCTTTTTTTTATTTTTGGTAGTTTGCCCAGGTATCACAATGGGCTTCTTCATCCCACGGACAACAAGTGTCTCCCCGGTGCCTGACTTAAACAAACCACATCACCATCAGAATCCTCATCGTCAACTTCCTCCTCAGAGCCAGCAACACCCATGTCCTCATCCTGGTGTAATTCAACAGTGACATCTTCAATTTGAATATCACGAACTGGACTGTGGGTGCTCCTTCCAGCACTTGCAGAGGGCATGCAAATGGTGGAAGGAGTCACCTCTTCCCGTCCAGTGTTGGGAAGGTCAGGCATCGCAACTGCCGACACACTTGGACTCTCCTTGGGGATTTGTGATACCATCTCAAAACGCACAGTTCTTTTCTGTGCTCTTTCCAGCTTAACTCTTTCAATTTTTCTAGTGGGAGGATGAGGGCTTCCATCGTCATGTGAAGCTGAACCACTAGCCATGAACATAGGCCAGAGCCTCAGCCGTTCCTTGCCACTCCGTGTCGTAAATGGAATATTGGCAAGTTTACGTTTCTGCTCAGACTATTTAATTTTTTGTTTCTTTTTACTGAACTTTGGCTTTTTGGATTTAACATGCCCTCTACTATAACATTGGGCATCGGCCTTGGCAGACAACGTTGATGGCATTTCATCGTCTATGTCATGGCTAGTTGCAGCAGCTTCAGCACTAGGAGAAAGTTGTTTTTCTTGAATCTTTCACTGTTTTATTCTCAAAATTTTTGTTCTCCATTATTTTTTGGGAGTTATGCGGCACAGGAGTGATGGGAATGACTGATGTACAGGACACTACCACTGGTCTGATGCAGAACAACACAACAACACTGTAAGGGACTTGTTGTTATTATTATACGGCAGCAATGGACATATAGCTGCAGCGTATATCGTCACTGGAATGACTGATGGATAGGACACTACCACTGGTCTGATGCAGCACAACACAACAACACTTTATAAAGCTACATTGGATATATGGCAGCAGAGAACACCAACACTGTGACTGGCTGGACTGATGCAGCACAATACACTGACTACACTGGACTGGACAGCACCACTTTATACAGCTACACTGGATATATAGCCACAGAGAACACCAACACTGACTGGCTGGACAGATGCAGCACAATACGCTGACTACACTGGACTGGACAGCACAACACAGCACCACTTTATACAGCTACACTGGCAGGAGAGGACACCAACACTGTGACTGGCTGGACTGATGCAGCACAATACACTGACTACACTGGACTGGACAGCACCACTTTATACAGCTACACTGGCAGGAGAGTACACCAACACTGTGACTGGCTGGACTGATGCAGCACAATACACTGACTACACTGGACTGGACTGAGCAGCACAATACACTGACTACACTGGACTGGACTGAGCAGCACAGCACAAGACTCGCCACCCCACTTTCCCACCCCCACACATACACTGAACACTGAGGACACGTCCTCTCAATACACTCTTCGAGACGGGAGTGAAAATAGCAGCGACGCGTGGCTACTTATATGGAATCCAAATCCCATGAGAATCCGACAGCGGGATGATGATGTTTTGCTGCATTTGGGTTTCCAAGTCAGGCGGGATAATCTGAGTTTGACTCGGATCCTTGCGCGAGACGTGAAGTTCGGTAGGGTTCGGTTCTCTGAGAACCGAACCCGCTCATAACTAATTTTCACCTCTGAAAAATCCAGGTTTTTTTTTATTGGACCCCCTTTCACACTAAACTTGAGAACAGGGAAATTCACGGGTCAACCCCTTTCAGACATAAGCCTGGTCTGTCCTGGCAGCCAGGTCAGACCAGGCTACTCTAATGTCACATGTCTTATATACACAGGGGCGTAGCGAGGGTGGATCCGGTGGAGCTCGAGCTCCAGGTGCCCAAGACAGTACAGGGCGCCGCAGCTCAACTCCACCGGGACCTCCATCTGGCCGCACGGAGCTCGCCGCTGTCCCTCCCCTGATCCGTGCTTTGTGATGCACGGGCGGCTGACGCCCGACGGGTGGAGACGCGCCGCAGCCAGACGGGACAGGATTGCAGCAATGTCAAGCAGGAGCGGGGCAGGTGAGTATTATTTTGTTTGTTGTTTTTCTTTGTGTGTGTAAGCGGCGCACCAGGGGGCACAACTACTGGGGGGCAAATATACAGGGGCACAACTACTGTGGGCAAATATACAGGGGGCACAACTACCGGTGTAAATATACAGGGAGCACAACTACTGGGAGCAAATATACAGGGGGTACAGCTACATTGGGCACAACTACAGGGGGCAAATCTACAGGGGCACACCTACTGGTTTACAACTACTGGGGGCAAATCTACAGGGGGCACTGCTACTGCGGGCAAATCTATAGGGGGCACAACTACTGGGGGAAAATATACAGGGGGCACAACTACTGGGGGCAAATCTACAGGGAGTAAATCTACATGGGGCTCAGCTACATGGGCAGAACTACTGAGGTCAAATCTACAGGGGCACCGCTACAGGGGGCACAACTACAGGTGGGAACTCTACTGTGGGCACAACTACAGGGGGCAAATCTACCGCTGGCAAAACTACTGGGGGCACAGCTACAGGGGGCACGACTACTGGGTCCATAACTACAGGTGGCATAACTGTGGCGATGCCCCTTCCCTATGAAGCCATGCTCCTTTTTTTTTGTCGCGTGCTTTCGGCACACAATATGTTTAACCTGCGGGTGTGTGTGTGTGTAGGGGGGGGGGGGCGCAAAAAGGAAACATTCGCTCTGAGTGCCACAAGGTCTAGAACCAGCCCAGGTGGCCATGCCCCCAATTCAGTACAGGGGAGGGGGGCACCGAAACATTCCTTGCTCCAGGCACCATGACACCTTGCTACACCTCTGTATATACACACACACACATACGTCACACTCACATTTACACACATCTTACACATACACATGTAACACTCAAACACACATACATGTAATATATACAGACATGCCAAATTCATATATGCACACAAAATCTCACACACACACACATACACACACACACACACACACACACACACACACACACACACACACACACACACACACTTTCACTCACTCCAACAGGCCTGTTTTTTTGGCTGTGCCGGCTGCTTCAACTATTCACAGCAGCACGGACTACAGCAGCCGGCGCGCGTCCCCTCTTCACTCCGGCCTAATTCAGGCAGCCACGCCAATCAGGTGCGATGTTGGAGCAAATTCCCGGGTTGCACCTTTCAGACCTAAACTGGTTTGTCTTCCCGGGACTTGAGTTCCGGGAAAAACCCTGGTCAATTGCAGGGTTGGCGACCTGGATCACGTTCCTGGGTTGTTGCCTTTCAGACATACCAAATTTGCGGGTTGATGCGCGTTCATGTGCAAAATCCCAGGAATTTAGAGCATGTCTGAAAGGGGTATAAGTAGCAAAGAGGTCCTTATGGCTAAGCGAGAATAGCATTATATTGATTAATCTGGCTAGTTTCTCTTCGCCGTAAGGACATGACCATCAGAGGACTAAGAAATTCCTTTCTAATAAGGACCTGACCATAATGTCCTTATTGCAAAGAGAAAATAGCTATTTTTAGGATTATCTGGCTAGTTTCTCTTCGCCGTAAGGACATGACCATCAGAGGGCTTAATAAGGTTCTTTAAGATAAGTATCTGACCATAATGTGTGGTAGCCAGGCAGCGGCAGGTCCATCAGTGATTTTAAAAAGCATTCTCACGACAGGCCATCTCATCACACAAGCAAGCAGTTTATTCACAGTTCAGACAGGGTTATCACGACAGTAACATTTCACTTCTTTTTCTTCTCTCCAGCACAATATTCATATTGGTTACATCAGGTTACATCTCCTTTCATTTGCTTCACGGGCAATAACAGCATTTACAGTGATGTGACAGCATTACAGTACAGTACATACCAGCGCAGTCTCTGGGAATCAGTAGTGCGGCGACCGCAAACTGAGATTCATTTCAATGTGCTCTCCCCCATTCGCTAGGGGCTCTATCTAAACGGGATCTCTCATGGACACGTTACTGGGGGCCTTCCGCCAAACGTGGTTCCTACCACTCACCCAGCTCGTCCTCTCCCGCAGACTCACACCTCCCCTCCTGCTTCTCGGGTACCCCTAAGGGTGAAGATCCCCCTTATTTCTTCCACTGATTGTTCATGCTGTAACTTCTCTCACACTGCAAATCTGGATATCTCTTGCTCTTCCTAGCAGCACCTACATGCTGTTCCATAATGCCTGGACACTTAGCCTGTGCCTTCCATCTCAGTCCTCAGCTCACACTGAACTGTACTGTGCTTTGTTCCTTGTCCTAAAAACCCCCTACACTTCCTTTCCTAACCCCCTACATGTGGCAGGGTCTCCTAACATTCCAGTATGCCACAAATGTCCTTATGGCGAAGAGAAAATAGATGTTTTTAGGATTATCTGGCTAGTTTCTCTTCGCTGTAAGGACATGACCATCAGAGGGCTAATAAGGTTCTTTCGGATAATAACCTGACCATAATGTCCTGATGGCGAAGAGAAAATAGCTGTTTTTAGGATTATCTGGATAGTTTCTCTTCGTCCTATGGACATGACCATCAGATGACTAAGAAATTCCTTTCTGATAAGGACCTGACCACAATGTCCTTATGGAGAAGAGAAAATAGCTGTTTTTAGGATTATCTGGCTAGTTTCTCTTCGCCGTAAGGACATGACCATCAGAGGGCTAATAAGGTCCTTTCGGATAAGGACCTGACCATAATGTCCTGATGGCGAAAAGAAAATAGCTGTTTTTAGGATTATCTGGCTAGTGTCTCTTCGCCGTAAGGACATGACCATCAGAGGGCTAATAAGGTCCTTTCGGATAAAAACCTGACCATAATGTCCTGGTGGCGAAGAGAAACTAGCTGTTTTTAAGATTATCTGGCTAGTTTCTCTTCGCCGTAAAGACATGACAACCAGAGGGCTAATAAGATCCTTTACACCAGGGCTGGCCAAACCGGTCCTCGAGATCTACCAATAGTTCACATTTTCCAGACCTCCTAGCTGGTGCACAGGTGTAGTAATTACTAATTAAGATGTGCTGCATTCATTCCTAACTGACAATTCTACAGATCTCCAGGAGGCCTGGAAAACATGAACTGTTGGTAGATCTCGAGGACCGGTTTGGCCAGCCCTGCTTTACACGAAGGGAAAATAGCCAAGTTTCAGTAGATTTGGTTGATTTACTTTCATATGCAGGACCTGACCACTAGGTGGCAAAAAGGTCCTTATCATGAAGAGAAAGTAGACTGTTTTGCCTAGATCACAGGTTCTCAAACTCTGCCCTCAGGACCCCACACAGGGCATGTTTTGCAGGTCTCCTCACAAAATTGCAAGTGAAATAATTAGCCCCACCTGTGGACCTTTTAAAATGTGTCAGTGAGCAATTAATACACCTGTGCACTTGCTGGGTTACCTACAAAACATGCACTGTGTGGGGTCCTGAGGACCGAGTTTGAGAACCACTGGCCTAGATTATGATAATTTCTCTTCATCATAAAGACCAGGTCCTTAGTACGAAGAGAAAATGGCCTCAACCGCTGCTACTGCTCCTCTATTATACCTGGCCGCGCTGTCACTTCCGGTTGTGAGCTATGCAGCTGGGTGTAGACGCACTTGGAACTAGTATCTACTGGGTGTAGGCTCCGGCGGCTTCAGAGTAAACAGTGTGCAAGTTCAGCACGGATACGCTGGATTGCGCAAATGGCGTAAAATGACGGAGATGGCGCTGGTCGACTGCGCGCCAGTCAGAGTCAAAATACACATAATTTCCTTTACTGAGTGTTCCTTCGGGGAGCGAAGGTGCTGGGAACTGGCACCGCAGCCGGATAAGGGGGAGGGGTGCCAGGTGGTCGCAGGCCAACAGCAAGTATCCAGGGGGTAAGGGGGAGGTTGCCGGTGGGCAAGCCGGTCCCCCTTTCAGCACGTGGCTGGCCTTGCTGGCGAGTAGAACTTAACATGGCTAATGGCTGGGAAGGGGGGCAGCGGTGGTATATAGCAGCTGGGTGGAGGGAAAGGAGCCCTCTTACCTTGCTGCCCCAGCCAGGGCAACTTCCTCCGATGGTAATATCCGCATCCAGGACGCGCTCTGGTAGAAGCTGAAGCAACAGACTGTTACCGTGGACGGGAGAGGGAGCAGCGATCGCTCAGCAACTGGCTGTGGCTCGGGCACTAACCAAGTGGCTGCTGCCCCGTCCTACTCCTCAGCATGTACCCTACTGTAGCCGCGGATATACTCTGCACAGACGGCAGCAGCACGATATCAAAAGTAGGGGTCAATTCTATTCAGCAACAGTTTAATAGCTATTCAATACAGCGACGAGTGACCTTCAATTGTCAGGAATTCTTCTCTCATACCCGGGGGATGAGAGAAGAAACCCGACAAAAGTGCTGCCGTGCGGCCCGCTCAAGGCTGATTCTGTCGGGAATCAGCCTTGCGCCGGGGAGTTAAGTCGGAGAATGTCCGTTCTCCCGACAATTCAACCTGTTTAGTCGTCGAGAACGGGCCATCGACAACTTAACTGGAGCTGAATTGAATAGCGTCGGGAGCTAATTCCTGACACTATTCAACTGTCGCTGAATAGAATTGACCCCGTAGTGTCTATCTGGGAGTATTCATCTCCGGAGCATGCCCCACTGCCTCAACCACCAGGACCAGGCGAGAGAGGTGCAGGAGAGGTCACGGGATGCCGGGAGGCAGCGGACCACAGAGAGCAGCGAGGTAGAGAATCGGTACAAGGGGCAGGTAAATACATACTCTCTCCCCCCACCCCCCCAAACGTGGGAGCCACTGCTCCCAGAAGGCTTCACACAGTCTTCTGATCCCCAGCCAGGCTCCACCAGGTGCATCGTTGCCTTTTCCGGCCTAAGGTGCAGTGCCAGCCTCTCACTGTGCAGCATCTCCCCGCCCACCCCTGCCATGTGGGAGAGAGGGGAATCGGGCGGCGTGCGGTCCTCTCTCTGGGTGGGATGTACTAAAGAAAAAATGCAGAAAAACCCCTGAAAATTTGGGTTTTACCGCATTTTCATATTTACTAACACCCTACCGCCACGTTTTCGGCGTCCAGGGTATCGCCATCTCTGGATGGTGATACCCTATAGAAGCCCATGGGCTTCTTATCGCTGACCGTTGCAACCCGCCGCAGATGCTGACCCCCCTCCCCCCCGGCTTACCTTCCTCCAGGCTGCCCTGGACTCGGCTGCAGAGGGGAGGAGGAGGCGTTTCCTGGCGTCAAGCCAGTGTGGGGACCCCTGTGAGGTGATGGAGACCGGCGAGGGGTGGCTATGTATCTTAATACATCCCGCCCTCTGTCTGGAACACACAGGGAAACTCGCTAGAACTATTGCCCCAGCCAGGCCCAGATGGGCATCAGGACTCCCGGGAGCTGCCACTTCGACCACATGCAGCTCAGCCGGCTCACTCCAAAGGGGGGACTGGAAGGACACCGGGGAGAGCCAGAGGGGGGGCCATGGGGGAGAGATGGGAGTGCAGAAGGCACAGCGCAACATTTCTGCCACACGCAGCCCAACAGTGAACCCCCGCAACGCTTACAAAGTCAGAACCGGAAAAGTCCACCGCTTGGGGCATCGCAGACAACACGAACGGCAGGTGAAGATGGAGACAGCGGGGACTTGACTGGAGAAACACCAGAGAGCCCATGGGAGCTCCAGGAGGTAGCAGTCTACTGGGCGGTCACCAAGTCGGAACTGAGGGGGCAGGTTAAAGGACATCAGGCCTGGAGAGGGTAAAGTACATAGTACCCATCCCTACCCCCCCCCCCCTGGCGTCAGGTGGCCTTTCCACACCGCTGGGCATCAGCTGGCCAGCCCAACAACAGTCGGCAGATGCTGGAGAACTCAAGGGACCACCGAGAGGGAACGGACCAAGGAGAACCGCTCACCAAACGCCACGTCCTGCCGAATCACCAGCATATGGACCGCAGCCAGCAGCAGCGTCCCGGGGCTGATGGACATTGGCTACCCGCAGCACACCGGTGAAGCCGAAGCGTGCCAAGGAGACCCCACAGCACACCACTCTGAAGGAGGAGGCTCCCATCGATCGGAGCATCATGCGCAGCCTGGTTGGCGAACGCAGGCGGAGAAGACGATGACCAGACGTGAGTGATGCCAAGGAGCTTATAGGTCCGCAAGGAGGGATCAAGACACGCAGAACAGCAATGCGGAGCCGTGCTGCAGGGAGGGCGGGCTCACCGACACCTAACAGCCCCCCCTCTAGGGTAGGCCAGGGCTGCTAGGCCCCAGGCCGCATCAGCGGGGGCCGTCCCATTAACTCCACCTTTCCCACCACTCTTCAGCCACCAGAGCCATTAATAAGGGGCATAAGTTACTGAGGTACAGTCCTACCCCTGCCAGTATAAAAAATTACCTCATAAAAGCTGAGGAGAAACACACAATTGATGAGTGGAGCTGCCTCAGTCAGCTAGCGCACTGCTCAGCGCCATTTTCTCTCTCAGGCTGCAGAGACAACGCTGGTCCTCCTCCACTACTGAACAAGTATCAGGGTGCAAAACAGGGGGGGCCACAGTGAAATTGGTGCTATATAATTGTGTGATTAACATTATAAAAGCGCTGAATGTCAGTGGGCATTTTGTGTTCACAGACATTGTGTTACTGGCGCTGGGTTGTGAACTGGCAAATCATATCTGTGTCCCTCTGACAGATTTTACTGTGGGTCTGTCCCCTATAAGTCCCGGAGTGTCTGTGGTGTGGTTGTGCATGTGTGTGACATGTCTGTGGCAGGGAACTCTGTGGAGACATGTCAGGGACACAGAGGTGTAATATGTCACCAAGAGCCTGACTGGGTGAAAGGTTACATGATAGTGTGAATCATATCAGTAAGAGGTTGGACTGAATCTCATACAGAAAATGAATATAATCTGTTGAAGATGTGATTTTTAATAGTTCTGCCTTTCATCCACAGGGACCTTTCTGGGTCACATACAAATTTGCACAAGTAGTACAAACTGATACCGGCACGGACTCTGATTCCTGTGTCGACACTAGTGATTCCAGGGGAATAGGTCCTAAGTTAGCAAAAAAGCATTCAAAACATGTTTTAGCTATAAAGGAGGTGTTAGAAGTTACGAAGCCCCCTCTTTTACCACAAGGAGAGGGTTTACTTTAGTAAAGAAGTTATGTAATTTCTCATACGTCCTAGAGGATGCTGGGACTCCGTAAGGACCATGGGATAGACGGGCTCCGCAGGAGACATGGGCACCTTAAGAAAGAACTTTAGGTATGGGTGTGCACTGGCTCCTCCCTCTATGCCCTTCCCCCAGACCTCAGTTTATTACTGTGCGCAGAGGAGACTGGGTGTATTGCAGGGAGCTCTCCTGAGTTTCCTGAAAAGAAAGTATTTTGTTAGGTTTTTTATTTTCAGGGAGTCTGCTGGCAACAGACTCCCTGCATCGAGGGACTGAGGGGAGAGAAACAGCCCTGCTTTAATGTTAGGCTCTGTTTCTTAGGCTACTGGACACCATTAGCTCCAGAGGGAGTCGGAACACAGGTCTCACCCTGGAGTTCGTCCCGGAGCCGCGCCGCCGTCCTCCTCACAGTGTCGGAAGATAGAAACCAGGTGAGTATGAGAAGAAAAAAGACTTCAGAGGCGGCAGAAGACTTCAGATCTTCACTGAGGTAACGCACAGCAGTAAAGCTGTGCGCCATTGCTCACATACAGCACACACAAACGGCAGTCACTGTAAGGGTGCAGTGCGCAGGGGGGGGGGGGGGCGCCCTGGGCAGCAATATAACCTCATTTTCTTGCAAAAGTAGATATATACAGCTAGGCACTGTATATATAAAGAGCCCCCGCCAGTTTTTGATATATTTTAGCGGGACAAAAGCCCGCCGCTGAGGGGGAGGGGCTTCTTCCTCAGTACTCACCAGCGCCATTTTCTCCACAGCACAGCGCTGAGAGGAAGCTCCCCCAGACTCTCCCCTGCTTATCCACAGTGAAAGAGGGTTTTAAGGAAGGGGGGGGCACATAATTTGGCGCAAAAATAAAGATTACAGCGCTATCTGGGTAAACATATTGTGTGTTTTTTCCTGGGTCATTAGCGCTGGGTGTGTGCTGGCATACTCTGTCTCTCCAAAGGGCCTTGTGGGGGAACTGTCTTCAGATAAGAGGTTTTCCTGAGTGTGTGGTGTGTCGGTACGCGTGTGTCGGCATGTCTGAGGTAGAAGGCTTTCATAGGGAGGAGGTGGAGTAAATGACTGGTCTCTCCGTCAGCAACAGCGACACCTGACGGAATATTTTAGTGCTAATGTGAATTTATTGCACTGAGTCTAGGGAATGTACGGGCGTCAAACTCTGCCTTTCCCCTATGTCACAGGGACCTCCGGGGTCTCAAAAGCGCCCACTTTCCAAAATAATAGACACTGACGCCGACACGGATTCTGACTCCAGTGTCAACTACAATGATGCAAAGTTACAGCCAGAATTGGCAAATAGTATTCAATATATGATTATTGTAATAAAAGATGTTTTGCATATCACAGAGAAACCCCCTGTCCCTGACACGAGGGTACACAAGTATAGGGTGAAGAAACCTAGGGTAAGAGTGCTCACCTTCTGGAGGGTCGCTGATTTGGCATCCAGGACTGGGTTTTGGTGACCACGGTTGCGAGCCTCCGAGGTTGGGAAGCAGTCACACAGGGAAGAAACTTCGAAGGTATTTGGTCAAGTTAAGAGACTTGTCTCCAAGTCAACATCCTGGAACTGAGGGCCTTATACAACGCCCTTCATCAAGCGGAGACTTTGCTTCGCGACCTACCGGTTCTGATACAGGCAGAAAACATCACCGCAGTGGCTCATGTAAACCGCCAAGGCGGCACAAGGAGCAGAGTGGCAATGAAAGCCACCAGGATTCTTCGCTGGGCAGAAAATCATGTAAGCGCACTGTCAGCAGTGTTCATTCCGGGAGTGGACAACTGGGAAGCAGACTTCCTCAGCAGACAAGATCTACATCCGGGTGGGGACTTCATCAGGAAGTCTTCGCACAAATTGCAAGTCAGTGGGGCCTGCCACAGATAGACATGATGGCGTCCCGCCTAAATAAATACATAAATAAATCAAATACAGAGGTATTGCGCCAGGTCAAGAGATCCTCAGGCGGTGGCAGTTGTCAAAGTAGAAAAATATTGTAATGCATACACTATGGCCCTCATTCCGAGTTGATCGGTCGCAAGGCGAATTTAGCAGAGTTACACACGCTAAGCCGCCGCCTACTGGGAGTGTATCTTAGCATCTTAAAATTGTGAACGAAGTATTCGCAATATTGCGATCACAAACTACTTAGCAGTTTTAGAGTAGCTCCACACTTACTCTGCCTGTGCGATCAGTTCAGTGCTTGTCGTTCCTGGTTTGACGTCATAAACACACCCAGCGTTCGCCCAGACACTCCCCCATTTCTCCAGCCACTCCTGCGTTTTTTCCGGAAAAGGTAGCGTTTTCATCCACACGCCCATAAAACGCCGTGTTTCCGCCCAGTAACACCCATTTCCTGTCAATCACACTACGATCGCCGGTGCGAAGAAAAAGCCGTGAGTAAAAATCCTTTCTTCATAGCAAAATTACTTGGCGCAGTCGCAGTGCGAACATTGCGCATGCGTACTAAGCGGATTTTCACTGCGATGCGATGAAAAACACAGAGCGATCAACTCGGAATGAGGGCCTGTGTACTAACCCCTAGACACATGCCCGCTGCGCATGCACTTGATCCGCCGTGCGTGCACATATCCGCAATTTGCGTATGATCGCTCCCGCGTTCATGCGCGTGTTATGGGTAATTACTGCCGGGCTTGTGGGCGCATAGAGGGTTATTGGAACATTACATATTTAACCCAAATAGTGTACATTTTAGATATAGCTCCCTTGCACCACGTCAGCAAGTCTCAACAGTTTAAAAGGTTCCAGGACTAGGGAATTCGCCTTTGCATGATAGGAAAGGTCAGACAAAGGTTAGAAGGTGATGTCTAGTATCCAGCTGTAGGGTATTTATAGTTATGTACAGAAGTAGAATATAGATATAAACTGTATTTACTGTATATTATGTATGCGGCGGGAATCCAGAGGATACCACCCCCAAGAGCAGTTGAGAAAGACATCGCCCACCTTTTAAAATCAACCTATGACCTCTCCTGTAATGTTAAGTTGCACCTCTGTGTCCAATGGACAATGCGATTACAGTGACCATTGTATTGTGTATGCATGTTGTGTATAAAAAACCCGTTGTTGCCTGGCCGGTCAGAAGACTCTGAACGCTATCTATCTGACGAGCGGAGGACTGGTCCAGGTTGCGCTTGCGAACATTCTCACATATGTACATTCTCTGTTGCCATTATTCTGATGTAGATTTCTCTGTTAGTCTGTAGTTTATAAATTGTACTGTTTTACCTTTTCTGAATAATCCACTGTGGCCTAGAACCCTGTGGTTCCACTACATATCGGTGTTGTGTCCTCATTTCCCTGCTAGGGTTTAAAGCGTATTATATTACATAACTGCTTAAAGGTTTAAGAGTGTATTGTTAAGGTGTACCCACTGCGGGTACTTTATACCGTCAGCGCTACTTAAGGTTTAAGGTATAACATCATTGCAGTGCTTTGCTGCATAAAGGTTTAAAGTATAATCATATCACATTGTATTACTGATAAAGTTTTAAGGTTATCAATTGAGAGTTTGCGCGCTGTGTGTACTTTGTACCCCCAGCACGTTGTGTGTACGTTAAGTCCGTACACCTTACGGGACTCTGTACGCAAATAGCGTACATAGTACTTAACGTGTGTATTAAGTCTAGCGGCTGCAGCGGCTCTTGGTAAAAGTGTGTTAAAAGGTATAGCTTTGCTGGTTTAAGATAATATCGACATTATCACAGTGGACGCACTAGTGACACCGTGGGTGTTCCAGTCGGTCTATGTGTTTCCTCCTCTTCCTCTCATCCCCAAGGTGTTGAGAATAATAAGAATGAGAGGAGTACAGACAATTCTCATTGTTCCAGATTGGCAGCGAAGGGCCTGGTATCAGGATCTACAGGAAATGCTCACAGATATCCGTGGCCTCTTCCTCTAAGACAGGACATGTTGCAATAGGGGCCCTGTTGGTTCCAAGACTTACTGCGGCTGCATTGACGGCATGGCAGTTGAACGCCGGATCCTAGCAGAAAAGGGCATTCCGGATGAGGTCATTCCTACTCTGATAAAGGCTAGAAACGACATGACAGCTAAACATTATCACCGTATATGGCGGATGTATGTTTCTAGGTGTGAGGCTAGGAATCCTCCTACGGAAGAATTCCATCTGGGCCGTTTTCCTTCACTTCCTACAAACTGGAGTAAATTTGGGCCTAAAAAATTAGGCTTCATTAAGGTTCAGATTTCAACCCTATCCATTTTCTTTCAGAAGGAATTAACTTCTCTCCCAGAGGTACAGACTTTTGTGAAGGTAGTGCTGCATATTCAGCCTCCTGTTGTACCTCCAGTGGCACCGTGGGACCTTAACGTGGTGTTGAGGTCCCTTAAGTCGCACTGGTTTGAACCACATAACATGAAAGGTGATCATGTGGTTAGCCTTGGCTTCGGCTAGGCAAGTGTCAAAAAAAATTGACGGCTTTGTCTCATAAAAGCCCCTATCTGGTTTTTCATATGGATAGAGCGGAATTGCGGATCCGTCCTCAATTCTTGCCTAAGGTGGTGTCATCTTTTCATATGAACCAATCTATTGTGGTGCCTGTGGCTACGCCAGGCTTGGAGGATCCGAGTCACTTGATGTAGTCAGGGTTTTGAAAATTTACGTGGCCAGAACGGCAGTAGTCAGAAAAACAGAAGCACTGTTTGTCCTGTATGCAGCCAACAAGGTTGGCACTCTTGCTTAAAAGCAGACTATTGCTCGCTGGATCTGTAACATGATTCAGCAGGCTCATTCTATGGCTTGATTGCCGTTGCCAATATCGGTAAAGGCCCATTCCACTAGGAAGGTGGGCTCTTCTTGGGTGGCTGCCCGAAGGGTCTCGGCACTACAGCTGTGCCGAGCTGCTACTTGGTCGGGTTCAAACACCTTTGCAAAGTTCTATAAGTTTGATACCCTGGCTGAGGAGGACCTCCTCTTTGCTCAATCGGTGCCGCAGAGTCATCCGCACTCTCCCGCCCATTTGGGAGGTTTGGTATAATCCCCATGGTCCTTACGGAGTCCCTAGCATCCTCTAGGAAGTAAGTGAAAATTAAGATTTTAAACCTACTGGTAAATCTTTTTCTCGTAGTCCGTAGAGGATGCTGGGCGCCCGTCCCAAGTGCGGGCTACTTCTGCAAAACTTGTATATAGTTTTGCTTACATAAGGGTTATGTTGTGGTTTTTATTGGTTTCGGACTGATGCTATATTGTTTTAATACTGGTAACTGTGTAGTATATTACAAGTTATACAGTGTGAATGGTGTGGGCTGGTATGAATCTTGCCCTTGGATTAACAAAAATCCTTTCCTCGTACTGTCTGTTTCCCCAGGGCACAGTTTCTCTAACTGAGGTCTGGAGGAGGGGCATAGAGGGAGGAGCCAGTGCACACCCATACCTAAAGTTCTTTCTTAAGGTGCGGAGCCCGTCTATCCCATGGTCCTTACGGAGTCCCCAGCATCCTCTACGGACTATGAGAAAAAGATTTACCAGTAGGTTTAAAATCTTATTTTTCCCTTCACCGTAGGTCTGATTTAACCTGAAAAGAAATGTCAGATTCCCAAAAGGAATTCAGGCAGCTTACCTTTTTCCAAAAAAGGTGGGAATCACCCCGCATTTTAGACAGGGCCCTGTCAAAAAAGAGAAAAGGTGTTTCTCCATGCGCCTGGAATGGCTTCACTTAAGGAGCCGACAGACCGCAAGTGAGTGAGGTGATCTATTGATGTGGCCAATGGGACACTACTCAGGCCTACCGTTGTCTGTGAGTGGGTGAGTAGTGCTATTGAAAAGTGGTCAGAAAACTTGTCATTAGACATTGACACAATAGATGGAGATGAGATACTCCTAACGCTAGGTCATATCAAAGACGCTGCTGCGTACGTACTAGAAACCATGAAATATATTGGTTTCTTGGGATCAAGAACCGCTACCATGGCAGTATCGGCTCGGATGGCGTTGTGGATTCGCCAGTGGAATGCTGATGCAGATTCCAAAAGAAATATGGAGACTCTCCCGTATAAAGGTGAGGCCTTGTTTGGTGATGGGCTGGATGCGTTAGTCTCGGCGGCTACCGCGGGTAAGTCGACATTCTTGCCTTATGCTCCTACACCGACGAAAAAGACACATCACTCTCACCTACAGTCCTTTCGGCCCAACAAATACAAAGAGGAAAAAGGTCTCTCCTTTTTTTGCAGGTAGGGGAAGGGAAAAGGAAAGAAATCGCAGCGTCTCCCGGATTGCAGGAGCAAAAGTCCACCCCTGCTTCTGCCAAATAATGCTGGGGCTCCCTTGCGAGAGTCTGCTCGGGTGGGAGCACGTCTGAAACTTTTCAGCCAAATCTGGATTCAATCTGGCCTGGACCAATGGGTCTTACAAATAGTGTCCCATGGGTACAAACTAGAGTTTCAAGATGTCCCCCCATGCCGATTTTTCAAATCGACCTTGCCAGCTTCTCTTCCGGGAAGAGAGGCAGTAACAACGGCAATTCAAAAATTATGTCAGGATCAGGTCATTGTCCTGGTACCCTTGGCACAGTAAGGAGAAGGTTTTTTTATTCAAGCCTCTTCGTAGTTCCAAAGCCGGATGGCTCGGTCAGACCGATTTTAAACCTGAAAAATCTGAATCTCTACTTGAAAAGGTTCAAGTTCAAGATGGAATCCCTGAGGGTAGTGATTTCCAGTCTGCAAGAGGGGGACTTCATGGTGTCAGTAGACAAAAGATGCTTACTTGCAAGTTTCCATTTATCCTCCTCACCAAGCTTATCTGAGAGTCGCAGTACAGGATTGCCATTACCAGTTTCAGACGTTGCCGTTCGGACTCTCCACAGCACCGAGGGTATTCACCAAGGTGATGGCGGAGATGATGGTCCTCCTTGGTTAAAAAGGAGTCAATATAATTCCTTATCTGGATGATCTCTTGATAAAGGCGAGATCCAGGGAACAGTTAGTGCAGAACATCGCACTCTCCCTGTCAGTACTCCAACAACACGGTTTGATCATGAATTTTCCAAAGTTGCAGTTGGAACCGACGACAAGATTGTCCTTTTTAGGGATGATTCTGGACACAGAAGTACGGAGAGTATTTCTTCCAGTGGAAAAGGCTCTGGAAATCCAGAAAATTGTCAAACAAATATTGAAAACTACAAGCGTGTCGATCCATCAATTCGGTTGTTGGGAAAAATGGTAGCGGCCTACGAGGCCATACAGTTTGGCCGATTTAATGCCAGAGTATTCCAGTGGTACCTGTTGGACAAGTTGTCCGGATCCCACCTACACATGCACCGGAAAATAATCCTGTCCCCCAAAGCCAGGATTTCGCTCCTGTGGTGGCTACACAGTTCTCACCTACTAGAGGGATGCAGGTTTGGGATTCACGGCTGGGTCCTAATAACCACAGATGCAAGTCTCCGAGGCTGGAGAGCTGTCACACAGGGGGAAAGCTTCCAAGGAAAATGGTCATGTCAGGAAGCCTGCCTTCACATAAACGTTCTGGAATTGAGAGCCATTTACAACGGCCTTCTACAAGCGGTACATCTTTTTCAAGATCCCGTGCAGATCCACTCGGGGGTAATTCCAAGTTGATCGCAGCAGGAAATTTTTTAGCAGTTGGACAAAACCATGTGCACTGCAGGGGGGGGGCAGATATAACATTTACAGAGAGAGTTAGATTTGGGTTGGTGATTTTGTTTCTGTGCAGGGTAAATACTGGCTGCTTTATTTTTACACTGCAATTTAGATTGCAGATTGAACTCACCACACCCAAATCTATCTCTCTCTGCACATGTTATATCTGCCTCCCCTGCAGTGCACATGGTTTTGCCAACTGCTAACAAAGTTCCTGCTGCGATCAACTCAGAATTAGCCCCAATGTAACAGCATTCGCGTACATAAACAGGCAAGGCGGAACGCAAAAGCAGAGCGGCAATGGCAGAGGTGACAAGGATTCTCCTCTGGGCAGAAAGACATGTTAGAGCTCTGTCAGCAATTTTCATTCTGGGAGTGAACAACTGGGAAGCAGACTTCCTCAACAGACACGATCTCCATCCAGGAGAGTGGGGCCTCCACCAAGAAGTCTTCGCAGGTGACAAGTCTTTGGGGAGTTCCTCAAGTAGACATGATGGCATCTCGTCTAAACAAGAAGCTTCAGAGATATTGATCTAGGTCGAGAGACCCTTAAGCAATAGCATTGGATGCACTGGTGACCCAGTGGGTGTTTTGGTCAGTATATGTTTTCCCTCCACTTCCACTAATTCCAAAAGTTCCCAATATAATAATAAGAACAAGAGTTTGAGCAATCTTCATTGCCCCAGACTGGCCAAGGAGGGCTTGCTATCCAGATCTTCAGGAGTTGCTCATAGAAGATCCTCGGCCTCTTCCGCGAGAGGACCTACTACAGCAGGGGCCGCGTGTGTATCAAGACTTACAGCGGCCACGTTTGATGGCATGGCTGTTGAGCGTCGGATCCTAGCCCAAAAGGGTATTCCCAAGGAAGTCATCCCCACTCTTATTCAGGCCAGGAAAGGAATAACGTCTAAACATTACCACCGTATTTGGAGAAAATATGTGTGTTGGTGGCCTCCTTTCCAGAAGTTCATACGTTCGTGAGGAGGCCAGATCAGGGTCAGTTAGGAGAATATGCCATTGCTTCTGAATACCATTTTGCAATTGTCTCCATTCTTTACACAAATTCCCAACAAACCTCATCTCCTCCGAGTTGGTCTGTTCCTCCTTTTCTTTGAAGATCAGCGTATTTCTGTTTATATGTTCCAGGGATGATCTGGCTTTTTTGATACATCTATTACTGTATCCACGTTCCCGTAAACGTTTTGTTAATTCGTCACTCTTTTGCTCATAAACTTGAGGATCCTAACAGTTTCTCTTAAGTCTGAGGAATTCACCCTTCGGTATATTAGCTATAGTGGGTAGAAAATGGGAGCTTGAATTATGCAGGATACTGTTAGTTGCTGTGTCCTTGCGATACAGTTTGGTTGTCAGAACATTATTTTCATCCCTATAGATTTTCAAATCAAGAAACGCGATCTCATCCCTGTCATATTCCATAGTTAGTTTAATATTGTGCTTATTGATGTTTAGACCTCTGACAAAATCTTCCAATTCTCCTTCAGACCCCTCCCATATCATGAACACGTCATCAATGTAGCGTAGGCACATGATGACCTTTTGTGTATATAGTTCATTGTCATCCGCAAACACGACTTCCCTCTCCCACCAGTCCAAAAAGAGGTTAGCGTAAGTGGGGGCACACGCAGCCCCCATCGCCGTGCCCCTCACCTGGAGGCAAAATTGTTTGGTAAATACAAAGTAGTTTCTATTTAGTACAAAATCAAGGAGTCTTAATAAAAAATTCTGAAAATCACCCAGGCCTTCCATTTTGAGAAAGTATTCAACGGCCTTAAGACCTAATTCATGTGAGATGCATGTATACAATGACTCTACATCCATACTCACTAATATATGATTATCATCCAATTTGATATCATTGAGTTTTTTCAATACATCTGGTGTATCCTTTACATAGGAGGCTTAGTTGTGTAACAAAGATGCGCGCCTTTTCAGATAGTCCTCCTATGCCCGATACAATGGGGCGCCCTGGCGGTTCCACCAGGTTTTTGTGTACCTTTGGCAAAAGGTAAAAGGTCGGAATCCGTGGTTTGTCTACTCTCAGGAAGTCATGTTCCTCCTTCGAAATGATGTTATTTGATAGGGCCTGTCCTATCATCCTCTCATAAACTTCCTTATAATTCTCAGTAGGGTTAAGTAATAGCCTGCGGTAACATTGGAAATTGTTAAGTTGTTTAGAGGCTTCTTTGGTATACATTTCTCTTGGCCAAAGCACTGTGTTTCCCCCTTTATCAGAGGGTTTAATTATAACATCTTCCCAAGATTTTATCTCGTCAAGGACCTGTTTTTCACGGTGAGATAGGTTCCTGGGGATCCTCTGTCTTGATTTCTTATAAATTGTATCAAACTCTTTTGAAACTAATTGAAGAAATACTTTGGTCTCAGGACTAATATTGTCTGGTGGTACAAAAGTCGATTTGTTCTTACATCTCGGTCGAGTGACTGTATGAGGGATCTGATGTCCATTATCCCCTGAAAGGTCCTCCAAATGTTGTAATATAACTCTTTCTTGGGAAGACCATGTAGGTTGATTATCATCCATAATATCCAAATCAGCACTAATGACCGATTCTAAATGGGTATCATTTTGTTGTTTGTTTGAGAAGAATTTCTTTAGAAGTAGTTTTCTTACAAAGAGTTGTAGATTTTATTCCCAGGTAAATCTATTAAATGGTTTTGAAGGAGAAAATGAGAGACCCTTCATCACAATATGTATATGGTCTCCTGTTAATACATTATTAAATAAATTGATATTTAATTCATCCCCATCACCTACTTGTTTCACCAACTAGGGTATATAAACAGGATACTCCAGTCACTCTCCAGTACACCCTGAGGAAGACATTTGTTGAAACGCGTTGGTGGAGAGAGGACTACACGGCTCTATATGCACATCTAAAGATTCCATCTACCTTCTGGGTTTGGTCCGAACCTCACCCTACAGGTCAGGTGTTTAAAGTTTTTTTCCAACTCATACTTTACACCAAGATGTGTTATTGAGCTGTGTATGTTGAATTTATTTGGATCATTTTATTAATTTTTTAAACAAATTAATTTTTTACTATAAATAAATTTTTATGAATACCTCAAGTTTTTATTGGGGTTTAATACCCCTATTATTGTGACTTGGTTTGAGTATTAGGAGGAATTTCTGGGCGGCAACGTTAGAAGAGGAAAGCCACAGATAAAGATACTTTTATGTGCCTACAACAACCTGACCTACCGTAAGTCTGGGTCGGGATATTCAGCTCCATACATGACTGATCGTTTGGAGTGCCAGAAAGAATAACTTGAGTGCCGAGAATAGAGGAAGAAACGCATACAGATGAAGAAACCTTTATGTGCAGGCATTATCCTTACTCATTGTAAGTAAGGTACGCTATTACCTCTTATTTGACTGAATAGAAAGAAGTTATAGAAGGTGGAGGAAGATAAAGATACCTTTATGAGTGGTCTCTATTGCACTTGGGTGTGAGTATAGTACGAATAATTTCTGGTGGAAGAATAACCTTTTGTGAAGCACTACACCTCCATTATCCATAACCCACT
Organism: Pseudophryne corroboree; assembly: GCF_028390025.1. NCBI lineage: Eukaryota > Metazoa > Chordata > Amphibia > Anura > Myobatrachidae > Pseudophryne > Pseudophryne corroboree. The sequence continues at coordinate 917,196,582 of NC_086447.1, read as the reverse complement.
GATAAGACTTTTTCTTGAACATTAGAAAAACATACTACACTATATTGCTTTTTCTTTTTTTTCCTTTTGCTCAACGGGCCAGAGGAAGTTTCAATGGAATTTCTTGGACTTACTGTGACCGATGTGGATGAACTTCCTATCCATCTAAGTATAAGGAATTTAGATTGTTCATTATATGTGAGCGCATGTGGAGAATTGTGTAATTTACTCTTTAAAATAGAGAGGGTGAAAATTAAATTCATAGCCGTCACATAATTTGACACGCATCGTCCCACAAAAATTCATGAATAAATGGCTATTATAACAGTTCATATAAATCCATAAGCAATTTGGCTATTAATTATAACAGTTCATATAAATTTATAAGCAGATGGCTGTTATAACAACTCATCACAGTCTATATGGTGACTCGTATTCAGTGTGAGAAAATATTTTTGAAGTACATGTATTTAAAACTCAGATGAATTAATTATCTCAGTCAACAACACTACTTAGAGCAAATTAAATAGAGCATGCTGCTTGAATATGGTTGGCTGTAATTATAGTACAGACCTCAATTTTCTAAAAAGTTATTATGATGACATGAATAACTAGACACATTTGAATTGTGCTGATGTTCAAGTGATTAGCACTATACGAAGCACTATTAACCTGTATGGTTCAGTTCTTTAGGTAGCAGAAATTTATTACCTGTTAGGAGCTGGAATTATCGTGATCGTGATTATCCCAATTGAATCCGTCACACTGGTCCGTTGCTGTAACCCGATTAGGAATCAGCAGTGGGTTGACACCGCGACCTGCATCATTCGTCAACAATTCTCGCGAGACGCAGAGTGGCGCCGGTTCCAAACAGCGTCAGATACTATAACACTGCTATTTACCCTCAAACCCTTGGTAAAGTCACAAATATAATACAGAACCCAATTTGTGGTTTCATAGAGACCTCCGCACCCAGCATTAATAGTTCAACTCTCAATTAACAGAGATTACAATACCTATTATTGGCTCAAAATACCACCGTTACAGTTCAATCTGCCAAACCAGTTTGTTATTCCGACTGGATTGGAAATCAACTAGAGGTTAAAATGCAGCCTACAACCAGTATATGCAAAAAAAGAAATATTTGAAGGGGACTTATCCTGCGCTTCTTGATAAGGTCACCGTCACACTAGGCTTCCAGAAGTGTTTTGTTGGGCTCATATGGATAGCATACAAAAGAGAATATCGTATATAGTGACGTACAGTTTTAATCATCCATATAACAAATAACAATGCAGTAACAATATACACAAGTTAAAAACATTCCATATTTGGCATAAAAATAGCAGCAATGGTTAAAAATGGCTCAATGGCCTGGACTGGATTAAGAGGAGTAATGGAAAATTACCAGAATGATTTGAACTGCATAAGCAGTTCAAAAACAGCTTGCAGGTTTTTAGTGGGACAGGGGAACCCGAGAATCCCCTATACCTCGCTGTACTGCAACGGTTAGTCCTCCAGCACTCCTCAGCTCACTGTCCTGTCTCCACCAACGCGTTTCAACCTCATACAGAGGTTTTTTTCAAGGTGTCATTACAATTACTAACCGTTGCAGTACAGCGAGGTATAGGGGATTCCCGAGTTCCCCTGTCCCACTAAAAACCCGCAAGCTGTTTTTGAACTGCTTATGCAGTTCAAATCATTCTGGTAATTTTCCATTACTCCTCTTAATCCAGTCCAGGCCATTGAGCCATTTTTAACCATTGCTGCTATTTTTATGCCAAATATGGAATGTTTTTAACTTGTGTATATTGTTACTGCATTGTTATTTGTTATATGGATGATTAAAACTGTACGTCACTATATACGATATTCTCTTTTGTATGCTATCCATATGAGCCCAACAAAACACTTCTGGAAGCCTAGTGTGACGGTGACCTTATCAAGAAGCGCAGGATAAGTCCCCTTCAAATATTTCTTTTTTTGCATGTACACCATTGGGTGAAGGTATTGGGAACCTTCTACTGAAGGGGGTGTGTCCAGCTGCTATATTAGTGCGCACTAAGAATTTTCCTACAACTCTGTTTTTACAACCAGTATATACCTTTTCTACATAGTCTTAATTAGTGCCTCTGCATTAATACCTTCGGATAGAAAAGTACAGGACATCAATCTGCTGTTAAAGAATGTTAGTTCAGACAGCTAATTTTATAGCATATATGTAGCAGCTGCAATATTCTTATAAATGTAGACATTTAATTAAGAGAATTCTCAAAATGAAGATAGTTTAAACTTTCCTTGGTGGTGTCCATTCAGAGCTGATTCTAACATACATCTCCTATATAATAGCCCAGATCTGTGACTTTGTGATTCATTTGCTAACGCTGGGCGGAGTCACAACACTGGGTGGAGTCAGTCAAATGAGTCACAGATCTGGACAAATCTATAGGAGACTAGGAGCAGAAGCAGATGGTATGGGCATAGCACAGGCAGGGGTGCAGACCTCCCAGCTTTCTTCAGGAAGAAGGAGAGACACACACACACACACACACTCGGCGAAAAGGGGGCGTGGCTTCACGGGAGGGATCCCGTTTTCTTCAGTGAGGGGGCATGCCCAGCGCTCTGTGAGCTGCTGGCATGCCCCAGGGGCTGATTATGAGTCCGGGGGGCCCAGGGCACTTGAGACAGGGAGGCCCCATCTCATGGCTGGGGGCGTGGCCTAATCGTGGACGCGCGGCCACGCCCCCTTATGGAAATTCCGGATTTTTTTTTAATGGAATTTTGGCCCCTCAGCTAGGGCTAAATCCAGAGGAGGAGGTCGCTCCCCCTACACACCCGCACAGGCAGAAGAAAGCAGGGAGACTGCTGCCTCCCTGCAACACCGCAGACCTGACAATATGCAGCAGCGTTTGTTGACTGTAGCACAATGCTGCCGTTGTTGCTGGCAGGACGGGGGGAGCTTCTGAGCTGGGACAGAGCTACTCCAGCCAGGGGGCCCCCTAAAACTGTGGGGCCAACGGTACATACCCCCTGCCCCCCCCCCCCTTAATCCGGCTCTGCTGCTGGAACCCCCCTTAATCCGTACCCCCTGATGCCCCCTCTCCCTCTGTCTCCACTATTCACCGCTGCTCTGCAAAGCAGAACAGCGAGAACAGGAGCTTTCTAACTGCCCCCCACCCACCGCGGGACACTGCGACCCGTGGGTGGGACAGCGGGACAGACCCAAAAAAATGGGACTGTCCCGCGAAAATTGGGACATTTGGGAGGTATGGGGGTGTGTGAGGGGTATGTCATACAGACAGACGGGCACCGGCTCACTGTGTGCTTGACCCCCCACATCAGCATACTCAGCAGGGGCTCTCTGGCGCGGAGGAGCGTCACTTTCTGGCACACTACACGCTTCTTAGCTGCAGTTTTGTGGGGCACCTGCCGCTGTGCAGGTTCCGTACTGCCTCTGTTATCTCCAGCCCCGGAAACCCCACCGCTAGCTGCAGCGCTGCCACCCGCAGTGAGGTGCGCCCAGCTCATTCACACACTTTAGCCGGCGGGTAGCGCTGCAGAAATCCGAGCTGCTTGCAGGTTTCCGACCCCCTCTTCCCTCCAGCTGCAGCGTCTCCTGGGAGCTAACCAGTCACTCCCAGTCTCCCCTTAACATAGTGCCCGGCAGCCGCGCGAGGTCCGCGGTGTGTGACTGAGGAGTGGGGGGGAGGGATGCGGACGGGCAGAGGAAGCAGGACTCCAGCTGAGAGAGCCAGCCATGCCAAGTCTCCAGCAGCAGCAGATCCCAACAGGTTGGAGTGGAACATCAGCAGCCAGCAGCAGTGACTCAGGTAAGACACATCTGTCTGTCACCACTGTTCTGTCCCTAATACCAACCTCTCCCGTGCCCTGTGTTCTGTCATGTCCCTGTCACCCCTGGCCTTGCCCTGCCACCCTTATCCTGGCCCTTTCACCCTTATCCTGGCCCTGTTACCCCTATCCTGGCCCTGTTACCCCTATCCTGGCCCTGTTACCCCTATCCTGGCCCTGTCACCCCTGTGCTTGCCCTGTCAACCCTATACTGGCCCCGTCACCCCTGTCCTGGTCCTGCCGCCCCTACCCTGGCCCTGTCACCCCTATCCTGTCCCTGTCATTTCTGTCCTGGCCCCGTCGCCCCTGTCCTGGCCTCGTCACCCCTGTCCTGGCACCGTCACCCCTGTTCTGACCCTGCCACCCCTATCCTGGCCCTGTCAACCCTGTTCTGACCCTGTCACCCCTGTCCTGGCCCTGTTACTGCATACGCTCCAACTACCTTTTTGGCAGGTACAGTACCCGCAGCGCCTCCAGACCTCTCCCCAATGCACCACACCTCCGCACCTTCCCCTCCACCACATGCGGCACTCCACCCCTCCCCCACATGCTGTGCCTCCAGACCCCCTCCACCACCCGCGGCTCCCACTCCTCCGCCCCTTCACCACCCACAGCACCTCCAGGCCCCCTCCACCATTCACCCCCCTTATATGTCTCCCCCCACACCTGCCCCCCTCCACCCGCAGCATCTGCAGACACCCTCCTCCATCTGCGGTCCCCCCCTCCCCCACCCCTCTCCCACCAATGGCACCCCCGCACCTGCCCCTCCACCACCTGCAGCACCTCCGGACCTCCTTCCCCATCTGCCGCACCACCCGTACCTGCCCCTACCCTACCCATGGTGCCTGCGGATCCCTACCCCACCCCCGGCACTCCCGTCCTTTCCCATCCCACAGCACCTCCGGAACCCTTCACCCATCCACAACATCCCCACACCTGCCCCTCTCCCACCCGTGGCTCCCCTGCCCCTCCCCCACCTGCAGTGCCTCCGGACCCCTCCCCCATCTGCATCCCCCACTCCTCTGCCCCTCCCCCACCCGCAGCACCTCCCGAACCTTCCCCATCCGGGCCCCACCCCCACTTCTGCCCCCCCTCCACCCGGAGCATCTACAGACACCATCCGCAGTCCTCCCCGCACCTGCTCCATTCTGTACATCGTGCCCTGCAGGTGCTGTTCACGCCGTCGCAAGGGGCTGTGCCTTCTTCACCATCGCACGCCCTTTCATTGTGCAATATTTAACCACTAACAAAGGAATGCAGGTAATACTCCATATAATACAAATATTAAACCCCAGAAAGGCATGCAAGGGTTAAGGGGGCGTAGCCCCTTGCGACGGTGTGAAGAGCGCCCGTAGGGCGCGATGAAGCACCTAGTATAACAATAATAGTGTTTCTCAGATTTAAACCACCCGGAAACAGTTTCATATCATCAAATTCAGCACACTAGATTGATATTTATAATTATGCATTCAATTTCCCTGTGACTACACACAGCCTATAGCATTACGTGTATCTACAGCAGTGCCACAATATAATTATATGTATCAAGATAATAATATACCATTAGATTCAACACACTAGATCAATGCCCATACATTTAAATCCACTGTAGCTACACACAATTTGTAACGTTTCTACATTTAACACAACATGTATTTGCAATAATATCTCTGTATAATATCTGAGCAGTGTTTCTTAGAAATCTATTTTTTTATTTTATACACATGTCTGAGGGATACCACTTCCATGTGTATATAAGCTACCAAAAAAAGTGGAAAAACAGTTCAAAAATACATTATTTTGGACTCAAAATGTTATATATCACATTAAGTTGTATTCATCATTGATTATAACACAGCAGTCTAAAATTGTGAATAATTCACTGGGGTACCCCTTATATATGTGTGGCAGCAGCAATACGTATAGTGACACGTGGAATATTGTCCACTATTTAACATTCACTGCTGCGTATGATGTTGCTCACCATTGCCTATAAAACTATTATTATGCCCAAATTTTTTTTTGCTAAATAAATAAATAAATATGCTGATCATAAATGATCCTGATCAGTATAAAGGATAGAAAGTCAGCTTGTAACGCACCTGCCCTCATCTGCTTCCCACCATCATCTGAGAGCGAATGGAAGGTGAGAGTAAGGTCAAGTACCGAGCTGTTAGAAATTTAGCAGCAGTGTCATTCCATAACCCTGTATCAGGTGTTAGATGGACCCTGATACTTCATGCATTGCAGGGTCCAAATGCGCCTGGAGGGAGGTAAGAACACTTGGATCATTTGTCAGTGCTGATGTAAGGTAAACATCAGCAATGACGCGGCAAGTGCCGCATTCGCTCACCGTGGCAGAGGCTCTTCTTAAATAGAATGCCACTATGCCACGGCGGGGGAAACTGTATTTTGAACTTCGTATTTTTCTTCATGATAAATGAGGGCCATTGTGTGTTATCATACAGTTGCAGGGCAGCACTGGCAGGTGGTGGGTAAGGGCTAGAGAGGCCCCACCAGAGGTGGAGCCTGGAGCAGGGTGGCCTGTGGCAAAAGCACAGTGCCTCAGAAGGAATGACATTGGTGAGATGATGTTGTTAGCCCCCATCATGCCTGCCCGGGAGGTCATAGCTTGAATAACGGGGCAGTGCTGCGCATAATATGGTCATAATCATAGCAAGGCTAGCTTGGTGAGGAACCAAAGAGGGTCTGGAGCAAAGGTAAATGCTGCCATCAGTGAGTCGGTCACAGCCAGCGGAGGAAGCACCAGCAGCACAGCAGTTTGTTGGGTTAGTGCAGTGGTTGGTGCATGAGCAAGGGAGCACATCAGTCCAGCAAAGGCCTGGGCATATTCTGCAATGCCTGGGAGTGGTAGCCGCAGGGTGGGGGCTTCGGTCCCAGGTCTCTGGGTCCTCGTGTGGCGGGGAGGGAGTGGTGCACAAGGCATGATAAGTAGGGGATTGTCAGAATGCCTCGCATATTCACCAATAGGTGGCCGCACGCCTGGTTCCAGCAATATGGCCCATACGGGTTGCGCGCCAGGTGAGGGTGTTGTGCAGATGGTAGCTGGTCCCAAATGGTAGGGGAGGTGGTCGCGTACCTACAAGGTTGGGAGGGGCATGCCCCAGGTGGTTTCAGCGTTGAGAGACCTTTTGTGGGCACCACTCCCCTTTCCTTGCCCTGCGATTATTTTGTTGTGATTGTGTTATGGAAATACAGCTGTGACCAAATTTTATTGCCCAATTGACGTGGTCTCGTCTCAGTTATTGGTTGGCAACAAGGCGGGTCGCCGGTAAGTCGGCCTTTCCATCCTTATGCCCTGTGCGCCATGGTGGTGGGGCGGCTGCGGCTGGCTTGCCACAATAACAGACAGTCACAGCACAGGCAATCACCATTTCTTATTATTGCTTTATTCATGAGAGCTGGAAAATGAGGCTGAAGTTAGCTCCTCATTTGGCTCCAGCTTCATTCAGATCATTATATTAAAACAAGTAAGGTTAGAATGATCACTACGTTAACCTTGTATAACATAAAATTGTGACCCTTACACCAATTTAAATTGCAATTTGCCTGGACCAGCAAGCATTTGGGCATGAAATTGGCTTGTGAATCGGGCACAGGCACCAGAATTTGTCATTTTGCATAAGCTGTAGTTGTGAAAGCGTGTCAAAGTCGATAAATATTGCAGTACATACATTACGTACAAACTACACACAGATGGCCTCCGTGTGAGTACTTGCTCTGCCGTGCGTGCGCATATTCGCAATTTGCGTATGGTCGCTCCTGCGGTCCTGCGCATTAGCGCGTTTTATGAGTATTTACGGTAGAGTTTGTGAACGCATGGAAAAGTCATCAAAACACATTACATATTTAATCCAAATAGTGCACATTTTACACACAGCCTCCCTGCACCACAGCAGTTACAACAGTTTAAATGGTATCAGAACAAAGGATCACAGAATAGGAGGAGACAGAACAAGGTTATAAGGTGGTGTTTGGTATCCAGCTGTAGGGTATTTTAAGGGTAATATTCCGGTGTTGGTTTGAGGAAGATTGCATGTTCCTCCAGATAGTTATGTGCAGAAGCAGAATATAGATATAAACTGTATTTACTGTACATTATGTATGCGGCGGGAATCCAGAGAAGACCACCCAGAAGAGCAGTTGGAACAGACATCGCCCACCTATTCAAACTGACCTATGACCTCTCCTGTACTGTAAATGACCATCCCTGTGTCCAATGGACAAGGAGATTACAATATCCATGTTACGTTCCTGATGCTCAGAACTAGAAAGATGTTGCAAAGTGAGTCCAGAGTACCAGGATGTGATGCTGAG